>NC_140166.1:42100129-42141699 GCF_963971535.1 Notolepis coatsorum | reverse complement strand
GAGAGAGAGAGAGAGAGAGAGAGAGAGAGAGAGAGAGAAGACATGTGTGGCTGCCGCCATGGCGGACATCTGTGCTCTACTGAGCGCACCTTTCTAGTCCCCAGATGAATGTGCTCTCTTGACTTTGGCACAGTAGACGCGCGACGTACGTGTATTCTCGAGAATGATAATAATAATGCTCTTCAGATTATATTATCAACGACAGACAGCGTCAATGTGAGAAACACAATCCCTCCCCCTCTCGCTCTGAAGAATATGCATATTAGATCACTCAGTGATTAACCGCGACGGGGAAATATAGTAAATAAGGATATAAAGCATGTTAAAGACGCATTTATTTGACGCGTTGCGTGCAGAGTTTACATAGAAACAGCGCGACTCCCGAGTCCCAAGAGGAGTTATCACAAGCTGCAGAACGCAGGACTGAAGAGCTCACGTTGAGCATGTAATGACTGAAGCCGCATTTTGATGACATCATCACAACAACACGCGTTAGGTTCAGCGTTTCCGTTAGCCGGTAATTACCGGTTTTTGACCGGCAAAATCTGTTGAAGTCCGACATATTTAATCTCTCCGGTCATAATGTCCGGTGAAAATAATTCCCTCTAAACACAATTAGATTATTTGAATTGTATTAAAATAGGCTAAAATTAAATAGCCTATGCGATGAACGAAACAAACAATCATTAAGCAGCCGGTCTAATAATGACATTGTCTTGTCAGCGCGAGCTGGCTGCTGATATATTTGCGAGAAGCATCCATCTGCCGGCCGGCAGGGTGCAGTACTCCAATTCAGCCATTGGCAATTCAGCTGTTGGGTGGGGGCGCTGCTGAGCGGTTTCCAGACCGGACCTAAAAACACTGCTGCTCCATGCTTCACGTAAATATATCAGCAGCCAGCTCGCGCTGACAACAGAATGTCATTATTAGACCGGCTGCTTGGTGAAGCAACGATGAAACAAATTATTGTTTCGTTCATCGCATAGGCTATTTAATTTTAGCCTATTTTAATACAATTCAAATAATCAAATTGTGTTTAGAGGGAATTATTTTCACCGGACATTATGACCAGCACCAAGTCGTTGGGAGGTGGAGATATAAATCACGCAAACCCACAATAATGTTGCCGTCTCTCTCTGCCAAATTTCTCAGTTCTTCGCTTGATATAATTAATATAAATGTCCAATATAACGGAATTCGTTAGCTCATAAAAATGTGATTATAACAGACTGCTGTTTATTAAGGTCGGGCAGACTGCCCACCGACACCTCAAGTCGGCAGCAGCACGAAGTCTCGAGGGACTTATTTTATTTGGAATATATTAATGACTGTATATACGCAAAAGTAGCCTAGTTTTAAGTTAAAATATTATAAATGCCTTGATGATGTCATTCTTTATATAGGCATATCAATTGTTTTTAAGCTCAATAAACTCTGACCGGAATTTATCCCATTTGTCCGGTAGATTGAAATCTACCGGACACTCAGACCTGCAAAAAAAAATTCTAACGGAAACCCTGGTTAGGTTACAGGTTGTTTCTGTTTCTGTGATATATTTTCGGTGAAAAAACTCTTTCGGCCGAAAGCCGAAAGTCCATTTTTGGCCATTTTCAGCCGAAAACTTTCTGTGGCCGAAATTTCGGTGCATCCCTACCCAGGACCCACCCATCAGATTTCCCACCCCTAACACTGCCAATTGTGTTAGTATGAACGACCAGCCAAGCTGATAGCAATGCCGAGAGCTGGACTCGAACCCAGCGTCTCCAGCGTTGATGGCGAGCGTTGATGGCGAGCGCTGGGGCGAGGGTTAACGTAGCCCATTTCCTCGTATTGTTTTCAACTCTCTATATTAACACTTTAATCGCCGTTGACGCTGTAACACGTCTTTCCCCGCCATGCTCATTCTGCCGAAGACGCTGGACAGCGTCTTTGATATCAATATTTCAAAAATCTGTGATCGAAATCATATTTCTCCCCCGGAGACATGAGATGTACTGGTGAGCCCCTCTCAACTCTACAACGGTTCAAGAGCGCCATCTGGTGGCCGATCGGCGGATCGCCCAGGGCATAAACAGGAAGTGGAAGCTGGTGCTCATTTCAATTCGGTCCGATCACTCGCTAATAGTCCCAGGACTCGAGCTGATCACAACGGATAGTGATCCGTTACCAATAACTCGATCAACAACATGATTTGGACGTATATACTATTATACAACCTGGAAATGGATAGGATATTTCGACATCCCATAATAGAAAAAATTCTGTTCCACGCTCATCTCCCAACGGCGAGAGGAAGCTACGTGAGTTTCAGCGTTATTTTTTAATGTCTTCTATACTAACTGCTCTAATGATCATATCACCCACACTAGATGAATGATATAACGTTGCCCCACGGAATTATAAACGACCCCCCCCCCCCCATCCGGTCATCATCAGATCATACGTAGTGTTGCGGCAGTAGACTGTCATAGACAGGTAGTGCCGAGGGGCTGAGCGGAGGAGTTCAAACAATTGACGCGCAACATGAAATAACTCCGTTCCACGTCCAGGAAATACTTTTAAGGCATTTATTCTTTCGCTTCATCATGAGACAAACAAAATACGATTTGCACTTTGCGGTATTGCGTTATTGCGGTCAAAAGAAAATATGCTCTCCTAACTCTCACCCCCTCTCTCCGTGAACCGTCAACCTCTGTGAACTGTCAACGTGAAAAGGTGAATGAAATTCCATAAGACGCTCCCATTAGCGCCACACCCCCGTGAGCACGCCCACCACCTAAAGTGACAGTACAACTAATAATACAACAAAACTAGAATACTGAATCATAATAAAGAGACCTCCATTACGGCGCCTACACGTAGTAACTTCTAGAAGTACGTCCATTTGACATTTTTTATCTCGCACAGATTCCTACCAAACTGTATTTGATCATCAATATAATGCATTTAGGGCTATAAATCAAGTTCTGGAGAAAGCTGCAGAAAACGATAAAAACATACTTATACTTTAGACCGTATTTTAGTATGAATATGTGAATGAAAAAGTATAACGTTGCTACACCCTGAACAATAGATATAGTTGAATGGGCCATAGTAATGTCAATTTAGCAATAAAATTTAAAAGGTTATAGCCCTGCAAAGAAGGGGAACTTCTCCATGTTAAATAGGGCTGGCGAGGGATGGTAAATTATGAATTTAACCCCGGCGATCAAAGTGTTAACGTAGCCCATTTCCTTGTATTGTTTTCATCTCTATATTAACGTAGCCCGTTTTCATCGCTCTATATTAACGTAGCCCGTTTTCAACTCTCTATATTAACACTTTCACTGCCACTCACGAGATATCTCGGGTTTCCGATAGATGTTGAAAGCCACTCACGAGATTTCTCAGATTTTTTTATTTTTTTTTAAATCATATTGCATCACGCGAGCCTACCCTAGTATACCCTAGCGCCGTCGGCGATCAGATGTGGAAAAAAGCACCCCCTATCGTCTCCCAGAAGACATAAGGGATTTTGGAATGGACTCAATGAAAATGGATGAGGAAAAAAATCCTGTACTCCACATTTTCCAGTCCACTGATGCAGCCGGGGTTATCACAGTTCATTCTGGAGCCACCCGCGGAATCATGTACTGCACTGTACACACGTTGGATCCATACACTTATCGATTTTTTCGAATGGTGATCAGGAATTGGAATATACCAGTTGGATACCATCTGATGTCAGGTAAGGAATCTATGTTATCAGTGTTAGGATAATCAGACTAATTTTGATGAAGATATAAGCCGTTTTGTGAAATGGGCTCTTTCGGTTTCACTGTAAAAGTCCAAGAGGAAATGAACGCGGCGATTATCCGTGCACGGCTCGAATGTGCGTGCGTGCACGTATAATATTGATCATCTAGCGTTTATTTGAAAACGATTCATAAATAGGCCGACAAATATCAACGTTCTGGAATATTCCAGTAAAAGACGATTATCATAGAATGGTCTAGAATGAACTGTTTTTTTACCTCAAAACGGGTGCTTTTCAAAATGCTCTCAAACGGAAATGAAGCGATAAAAAACCAATCTGCCTTGACAGCACTGACTGGAAAAGGATCTTTGCAGGGCTATAACTTTTTAAATTGTATTGCTAAATTGACATTACTATGGCCCATTCAACGTCAAGCATCTATCGTTTAGGATGTAGCAACGTTCTACTTTTTCATTCACATATTCATACTAAAATACGGTCTAAAGTATAAATATGTTTTTATCGTTTTCTGCAGCATTCTGCAGAACGCGAGTTATAGCTATAAATACATATATTATTTATACATATATATATATATTTTTTTATTTTTTTTGTATATATGTATGTTTTTTTAAGCTCGGCTCTCAACGGGACCTCACTAGTGGGATGTATATCTATTATTGCCTCGCACTCTAGAAGCATTACCAAAAATTACAATACAACATGTATAGATTATGGCTAGTTTGAATATAATGATATGGAACACCGGGGGAATAAATAACCAACTCAAACGCAAAAGCGTGCTCACACTGATGAAAAAAAGAACATGTGGACATTGCTCTGCTAAGCGAAACGCACATTCTAGAGAAAGACATAGATAAATTAGCGGACAACACTTACCATAATATTAGTCACTCTTCTATTGGTACGAGAACTCGGGGTGTAGCCATAGTCGTTAAACGTAAATTGAATATTGTACTAAAGGGAGTATGGTCTGATGTAGAAGGTCGGATAACTATAGCTAAAATTGAACATAAGAACAGGAAAATAGCGTTGGTAGCGGTATACGCCCCAAATTTGTACGAAGAAGATTTCTTCACTACACTAACCAATGCAATGTTAGACATTCCCGATTACTCATTTATAATAGGTGCAGATTTTAATGCCATCTGGAACCCAAGGATGGACAAATCTTACCTCGCCTTTTCCAGCGAACAAAAGAATTCATCGAAGGCATTAAAGGATTGGTCGAAGATTACAGGTGTAGATGATTTATGACGGTTACTTAATCCCACGACCCGAAAGTACTCTTGTCGATCTGCGAGACATAACACACTATCCAGAATAGACTATGTCTTTGCATCACAGAGACTATTTGATAATTATGAAGTGGAAATGATACCCAACGCACTATCAGATCACTGTTATTTACTCCTTAAAGGTACATTTGGTATACTATCCTCCCGAGCCCCAAGATGGCGATTTAACTTGTTGCTGCTTAATAACAAGGAATTCATTACACAACTCAAAGAAGCTCTTATAGTATTCCAACGGGAGAATGCAAACTCGGTGCAAGACCCCAGAATAATATGGATGTCGGTAAAGGGAATGATCAAAGATTTCACGGATAGCTTTTCCTCCAAAATGCGCAAGAATCAATGCACAAAACTGGCTGAGCTGGAAACGCTTTACTCAACGTTATTTAATTCTCTAAAATACAACAACTCAACTCGACTAGAGAATCAAGTTAACGTACTAAAAATAGAGATCAATGCCATATACAGACAACAATCGGAAATACAAATACGCAGCACAAGACAACAGCAGTACTCCCATGGTTCCAAACCCAGCCACCTATTAGCCATGCGATTAAGAATAAATGCAAAATTTGCAGATATAACTACCATTAGAGCACAACAAGTACTTGTAACAGATCCTGTAAAAATAAACAATACATTCAAAGAATTCTACTCAGACTTATATAAATCAGAAACGACCTTCGATCAAAACAAAATGGACACATTTCTTAATCAAATTATTCTCCCTAAACTTTCAGAGGATGACGCTAAACAGTTAGAAACACCGATCACACTAGAGGAACTCAAGAAGGCCATAACCGCAATGCAAAGTGGTAAGGCTCCTGGAAGAGACGGTTTCCCATCAGAAATGTACCTTTCTTGTTGGGACATAATTGGCCCCTTATTACTAAATATGATCTTATACTCAGTCAAGGAGGGGAACTTCCATAAAAATGACAATACTGCACTCATAACAGTCCTCCTTAAAAAAGACAAAGACCCCAACGAGTGCGGTAGTTATAGACCTTTAAGCCTCCTCGGAACCGATATCAAACTGTACTCTAAGGTATTAGCCATCAGATTACAAAAGCATATGACTTCTTTAGTTCACCCGGACCAAACTGGCTTCATAGGAGGCCGCCTGATCACTGAAAACATAAGACGAATACTGCACGTACTTGATGCCGACAAGGAGGACACCATACCTAAGGCGATGCTGTCCCTGGATGCTATGAAAGCCTTTGACAGGCTGGAATGGTCGTATCTATGGGCAGTACTAGAAAGGATGGGGTTAGGAAAATGATTCATCGATATGATTAAAGTATTATACAAAGACCCAGCGGCCATGATTACAACAGGCACAATCATCTCCAAAATCTTTCCGGTATCACGCTCTGCCAGACAGGGTTGTCCTCTTAGTCCCGGACTGTTCAATCTATCATTAGAGCCTTTAGCACAATATATAAGACAATCCCAATCCATAGAACCAATCGTAATCAAGGGCACACAACAAAAAATTTGTTTATATGCGGACAACGTAATATTGTTCATGCAAAACCCCAACACCACATTGCCTCATCTGCTCAAGTTGATTGAGGACTTTGGTGATTTATCGGGATTTAAGATAAATTGGCCGAAGTCGGCTGTCCTTCCACTTAACACCCCTGCAAAAAAAGATACAACCCTCCCAGGAGAGATACCGATGGTAAAACATTTCAGATGCTTGGGAGTGGAAATATTCCCCACCATAAGACAAACGGTGAAGCACAACTACACAAAAATCCAAAACAAAATCAAAGACGACCTTGATAGATGGGCAAAACTTAAAAACACAGTACAAGCACGGATATCAATAGTTAAGATGGATGTACTACCTAGAATCAACTTCTTCAGTTCAATGCTACCGTTACCCCCTCCAGAGGGTTACTGGAAAAGATTACACTCCTCCACATACAAATTTATTTGGAATAACAAACCACCACGTATAAAAAGATCCACCGCACAGAGAAATAAAGCAGATGGTGGCATGGCATTTCCAGATTTTTTCCTATATTTTAAGGCGTACACATTAAGTCCATTGACAACATGGTTTGACCCCCAAGCATTAGTATCCTGGAGAAAATTAGAAGAAAACATAGTAGCCCCACATAGACTGAAGGACATAGCATACACTAAACTACCAATCAAGCACTGTGAACGAAAATTTGGCCCCATAATTACTCATGCGATCCGGATATGGCGTGAATCACAAAAAAAAAATCCTAACCCACAAAAATGGCACAATCATACTCCCTTATTCAATAACAATGCACTCTTAATTGGAAAACGACCTATAAGATTCCCTATATGGGAAGAGCAAGGCATACACTCATTAGGGGATGTTTTTAACAAACAGGGTTTTTGTAGTGATAAAGAAATACGCAAAAATGTTTATCTCACCAAGTCCACATGGCTTTTTCACAAACAGTTACAGCTATGTTTGAAGTCTCACGGTGTTGCATTAGACAGACCAATTGAACACCACAGATACCACAAATTCTTCTACGAAAGAGAGACATCGAGAGGTTTTGTTTCAGAATTCTATCATCAATTACTAACGTCCTCGTATGAAACCCTCCAACTAGACTCTGTCTGGAGGAGGGATATACCAGACCTGGAAAATGACTTTGATTGGCAAGGAGCCTGGGCAAATGTCCGACTTACATCAAGGAACCCGGATCATCAACAAATCAATCTTAACTATATTCACAGGACATACTTGACTCCTATAAGACTGTGCCGAATGGGGCTTAAACAAGACTCCAAATGCTCCCAATGTACAAATGGGGACGAAGGGACATTTATCCACATGTATTGGGACTGCTCACCAGTTAAGGCATTCTGGAAAGATGTGACCCAACAAATATCAAAACTCGTATCTTGGAATATACCTGTACACCCCTCGGTATTACTATTGAATGATGTTTTTGAGTTTGCAGTGAATCCACAGCTAAAGAGATTGGTTTTATCGGGTATCACAGTAGCTAAGAAGCTGATCACATCACGCTGGTTTCAACCGGAAAAAATTTGCCGCAAAGTTTGGTTTCTTACATATCTCGATGTAATTTACCAAGAAATATCTACAGCAAGAATTCTGGGTCTCAATGAATCCAAAATGTCAATGTGGTTAGAAGTGGTGGAGAGAATAAAAGCTAGCTTATAATGGTAGTGTCTGGTTAGGTGCGAGGGATAGTGGAGGTACTTCTCAAGGTGGGGTCCGGGAGGGGGGGGTTCGAGCTGGAGCATATGTGTGTAGGTTTTTTAGATAACAGGTATTAGGGGTATATCTTATATAAGACAACTAACTAAAATGTGATCTCATTGGATGTGCCCTGACAATTAATGCTTGTATATCTTATCGTGTGTTGTCATGTTTGTTTATATGTTTGTTTAAAAAATACAAAAAAAAAATACAAAAAAGAAAAAATACATATATTACATCATCAAATATAGTTTGATACCGATTGACGTCATATTAAAACTTTCAATTGTACAAGGTCCTAAACGTCCTGCCTCATCATCTGCTGGTGACCGGAGGGGGGGGGGTTTATACGTCCGTGGCCGACGTTAAATCATTCATGTAGTATGGGCGATACATAGATCACAGCAGTTTATATGGATCATAATATTCAAACACGCTGAAACTTATCGCATCTTCCTCTGACCGTTGGGTGGTCAGCGTGGAGCAGAAAGTTCGCGATTATGGGATGTTGATATATGCGATCCATTTCCAGGTTGTATAATAGTATATACGTCCAAATAACGTTGTTTATTGAGTTAGGGCAACCGATCGATTATCCAGTGTGTCGAGATGGAGCCCCGGGAGCGATAGCGAGTGGCCGGACGAAATATGGGTGAGCACCACTTCCGGCGCGTCACTTCCTGTTTGGGCGATCCGCCGATCGGCCACCAGATGGCGCTCTTGAACCGTTGGAGAGTTGAGAGGAGATCAACAGGAGATCCCAAGTCTCCGTGGGTGAAATATGATTGCCATCACAGATTTTTGAAATATTGATCTCAAAGACGCCTTACGGCGGAGAATGACGTGGTAACACGTCATTGGCGAATAAAGGGTTAACGTAGCCCATTTCCTCGTATTTTTTCATCTCTCTATATTAACGTAGCCCATTTCCTCGTATTGTTTTCATCTCTCTATATTAACGTAGCCCATTTCCTCGTATTGTTTTCATCTCTCTATATTAACCCTTTATCTGCCGGAGATTATTCTCATCTTAATCCCTTCTCTGCCAGTACTGTAAGTCTATGGAGATGTTCCCCTTCTTTGCAGGGCTATAACTTTTTAAATTGTATTGCTAAATTGACATTACTATGGCCCATTCAACATCAAGTATCTATCGTTTAGGATGTAGCAACGTTCTACTTTTTCATTCACACATTCATACTAAAATACGGTCTAAAGTATAAATATGTTTTTATTGTTTGCTGCAGCATTCCATAGAACGTGAGTTATAGCTATAAATACATATATTAGATCATCAAATGTAGTTTGATACCGATTGACGTCAGATAAAAAAGTTTCAATTGTACAAGGTCCTAAACGTCATGACTCATCATCTGATGTTGACTGGAGGGGGGGGGGGGGTCGTTTATAATGCAATGACCGACGTTAAATTAATCATGTAGTATGGGTGATATATTGATCATAGCAGTTTGTATCGAAAATGGTAAACAAACAGGCTGAAACTCACCCCAGTCTCCTCGTAGCGTTGGGTGATGAGCGTGGAGCAAAAAGATTGCTATTATGGGATGTTGATATATGCGATCCATTTCCAGGTTGTATAATACTATATACGTCCAAATAACGTTGTTTATTGAGTTATGGCAACCGATCGATTATCCAGTGTGTCGAGATGGAGTCCCGCGAGCGATAGCGAGTGGCCGGACGAAATATGGGTGAGCACCACTTCCGGCCACTCACTTCCGGTTTTGGCAACTCGCCGATCGGCCACCAGGTGGCGGTCTTGAACCGTTGGAGAGTTGAGAGGAGATCTACAGCACCCGTCAAGTCTCCGTGGGTGAACTATGATTGCCATGACAGATTTTTGAAATATTGATCTCAAAGACGCTGTAAAACGTCATTGGCAGATTACGCATGGCGAGGAATGACGTCTAAACACGTCATTGGCGATTAAAGGGTTAACGTAACATCAATCGACATCAATATAAATAACGTATTGTTTTCATCTCTCTATATTAATGTAACTAGCTATTCATATCAATCGACATCACATCAATAGTTAGTACCGGTATATTGATGCACGGCGGTAGCAGTATAGCGATGCACGGCGGTAGCAGTATATTGATGCACGGTGGTAGTAGTTACTGCATTGATGTGCTAGTTAGTTAGTATATTGATGCACGGCGGTAGCGAGTTAGTTGATAGTTAGTAGTATATTGATGCAGGTAGGTAGCTGATGTGACGGACTTGTGAGAGAAGTTCTGAAAGTTAGGAGCGGGCGTTAGGAGTAACGCGATAGGGCGTTGAGAGAAGCGGCAGTGGCCAATCAGGCCGCGCAAACCGAACGCGGAAGGACAACCACCTTGGGGAAAGTATTCACGCCAACGGGGCAGATTACAGTCGTTAGCCATGCTAGTGATCTAAACAATTTAACCATGCTCAAGCTTGCCAGATCATATCATGGTTTTTGTCATGGGAGTGAGTGTGGGTTCTCCGTAGAGCCCCGTTGTATTTCTTTTTTAGCGCACAATCACGCGTGGCTCCAGCACAGCGCATTTACTAACAGGAAACCGGTCTATATTTCACCTGATTGGCCTCTGATGACAGGGACTCCAGCTGGCCTTCCAGCCTCATCTTCTCCTTGAGAACCTGCAGCATCTCATCGTGACCCATGACTGAGCTCTCCAAGGACACGCTGCAAGAAACACAACAAAGCAATCATTGTTAGTAGGGTTGCACTGATGTTTGTTGAGGCCATTACTGATATCAGATTATTTTCCCCACCCATATTGACCGATACCGATGGAAATACTGGCTATAGGGCGGCTACGTGGCGTAGTGGGCAAGGCGCTCGCCACGAAATGCTGGAGACGCTGGGCTCCACATTTGCTTTCAGTTTAGCTGGTCGTCCGTACTAATACACATTGGCCGTATTAGGGGGTGGGAAACTGATGGGTGGGGATCGGGCGCCGTGGACAGCGACTCCTACAGGTCGGTTGGTGCGCCTGCGCAGTTGAATCAGGAAGTGTCGGGGGCAGCGTGAGCCTCCCACGCGTTACTCCTCGCCACTGAGAGATCGAGCTGCGCAGGTGAAAAGATGCGACTGCTGTTACCTCAAGTACCGGAGGGGACTTGTGCTATGTATGACTTAGTCCACATTGCAGCCGGCTTGTGGGAGGCAAGAAACAGCGTCCGTGACAGGGGAGGGTTGAATTGGATGATACGAAATTTGGATGGGAGAAAATATAGAAAATGGGAGAAAAAGTGGATAAAAAAAAAAAGGGAAATACTGGCTATAGAATAGGAATAGAATAGTAAGGCATAAAAGAAAATATCGTTTGTTTCCTGTTGGTTGTCAGTTAAGGCCATGGGTAGGTAGGGAATTTATTAAATTTTTTATTTTATTCTTTCCCACGGCGACTATGGATTAGTGTTGTCACGATACTGGAATTTCGAACTTCGATACGATACCTTGAAAAGTATCGATATTCGATACCATGAAAATGCAAAAAAATATTTAAAATATATATATATATATTTTTTTTTATACATTTTGCTTTTGTTGCTGGTTGATTCTCCTCAGCTTCTCTCTGGTACCATAAGAGAAGATAAATATAACACTTTTAAAACCCTTTGTTTCTCTTTAGATCAGACATTTAAAAATAACTTAATTATCTAATCTAAATCAAATCAAACACCCCCCCTTAAAAACAAAAACCTGTGTTTAACCTAGCCATCTATAAAACAGCATGCTAAAACTGTGAAAAAAATGTCCTACTCCCCTAAAGAAAGAAATACATAACAAACATGACTCAGTTATGCAATAGTGCTGCTGCTTTTTATTTGATTAAAATCTTTTAGTTAAGACTAAAAGACTACAACAATTTAATGACTGCTTCCGGTTTCCGGTTTGCGGAGCTATGCTCGGAGCATTAACGTTACATTTTCTTTTTTTTTTAAACTTCATTTTTTAGCGTTTATCGCTTTTCTGGTCAAGCATGACCGACAGTTGTAGGGTGAAACGGGAGAGAGAGCAGGGGAAGACATTCGGCAAATGACGGCGAGTCCGGGAATCGAACTCGGAGTCAACCAGATCCGTGACGCAGCACGGTATTCCGCGACGCAGCGCGGTACATGGTGTGCTACTGGAGCACCCCAACGTTACATTTTCAACAAGATTGCTGCTAATTAAACACTTCATGGAAACGGGGTAACGTTAACGTTATGTCGAGTTCATAATACGTGTAGTGTAGTATGAACTCGACATAACGTTACTCCGTTTCCATGAAGTAATTATAAGGTGGCCAGCTAGCTAGCATAAGCTAACGGAAGAACGATTAGCAAACGTTAGCTAATAGCTGTAACGTTACTAACAACGAATCAGCTGTTGATATTATGAGCCATCAGTAGACAACGTCTCATGTATTAAACTAAAGTTAATGGTTTAATGTTTAATGCTTTGTTGACAAGAATACACTGAAGACGGGTCTGTGAGGGGGAGGAGGAGGGGCAAGCGTGCTCTGCAGCAGCGTGTGTCTGTCAACAACTTGCAGTAGAAGACTGCAAGCAAGCCAGCTGGTATCGATACTGCAGAAAGTATCGATATTGCGGGAAATGAGTATCAAAACCGTTTTAAATATTCAGAATCGATATGTATCGATTTTTCTGACAACACTACTATGGATAGGGAATTTCTTTATTTAATTAAAATGTTCACAACAACATGGATGCATGTACTCTGCCAGCATGTTTAATATCCATAATACTAAAGGTTTGACTAAGATTTCTATGAAACTTTATAACTTTTTAATAAAGTTTCATATAAATGTTAGTCAAACCTTAACACATCCACTGCCGGAAACGCTTTAAAACGTTATTGCCCGCCATGCTTATACCGCCAGACCACGCTGTACAGCGATATTGAGATCAATATTTAATTTTTTCGCCATGGCATTCATAATTCATATATACACCTCCGGCGCTGCAGCTGGACCCTACGGCAAAAAAAAAACGACGGCTCAATACCGCCGCCTGGTGGATGGTCGGGCGAGTTACACTGGTAAACAGGATATGACTGATGTGCGTCCATTAAATTCATCCGGCCGTCAGATATTGTCGCAAGGCTCCCGACAGATACTATAGTACATATCGATCACTTTATAAACGTAATAATCTATATGATTTCGGCGTTTATTGCGACATACAAACCGGAAATGGACCTAGGCGACCAACGTCCAGTATACCTGGGATCTTTCACCGCCAGTCTCATTGAGGACGATGACGCTATTTTTAGCCCAATTGTTTATTCTTTTCACTGCAAACCGATCTGATCAATAGATCACCCATACTACATAAAGCATTTACTGACGATCACGGAATTATAAACGACCCCCCCCCCTTTCATCCGCGCATGATGAAGCATAACGTATAGGATCATATACAGTTGAATTTTTTAATATAGCGTGTATCGGGAATAAACGGCAGTTGATCATCTATATATGCGTTTATGCCTATAACTCACATACAATTAAAAAGGTTATAGCCCTGCAAAGAAGGTGAACATCTCCATAGGCTTAGAGTGGTGGCAGACTGGCTATATTGATGGATATAACCGTGGCAGGGAATGTGTTCATTTTTGTACTTTTAATTTTTTTTTACTCGTAAAATAAATTGGGTCGCACCCAAAAATCGGCAGGGTCGGTCGGCAACCGGAAACAAACCATTTTTTCTTTTAGGCCTAATGAGTAATTTCCTTTTCCATTTTCCTTCCTTTGATTCACCATTTGTCTAAGCTAGTTTTCATTGAGAGAAATATATATGGGTTAAGCATCGATTGATAAATGTGGGAATGACTGAATGAGTGTGTGTACGCCGGAAGGTGGAACTAATCCCCAATAAAAGTCAGCTGGTGTGTCAGATGGACAGAGAAGCTTGTGACAGAGACAAGGCACAAGTGTGGCACGAGGAAGTGGAACGCATTTACCACAAGCCAAGAATCTACTTGTTAGAACTGGACTTTTGTTAGAAAAGCATTTGTTTTGTCACCAGACGAACCAAACCATAAAGAAAACTTGAACTTCCATTGAATTGACTGCCTCCAGGACGCTGCTTAGGAGAGCTAAGACAGAGTGAGTCACGTGCCTGTGACTTTTTTGAAAGCCAGGCAGTTTTTACCGCAATACTACATTTCAATGTTAGGGCTCTATTTTGGTTAGGCAAACAGACCGCTCTAGTCCGTAACACGTATCCACAGATAATGAGGTCGTTTCACAAGTGTACGAGGGGTTACAACACTCTTAACACATAAAGATACAACCACATCTATTAAAGGATCAATTAACTAGGTCCATGTCAGTGTTTTTATTTTCATTTTTCACATGCATCAAGCAAAACTCTACCTGTATAAAAAGGTAAAGTTGCAAATACTACAACCGGACAAATATCTGCTATAGAAATGTAATCAAATATCAATTGTGTTTTTTCTTTTTTAACCCATTGAAACACATTTGTGTGTATATGCAGGCTATATTATTTGTAGCAGGCGTTTTAGGTCTAAATGGGTTCATCCAAATCAGCTGATACCAATTGTCTGCTAATATAGGAGTGCATCCCTAATTGTAACTTAGTTGACCAGGGAAGCTGTTGGTTTAAATGCTGGTATACATGCAGCACTACATTCTCATGCAAGAAATCAAATTCCAAAAATGCCCACACACACCACACACACACCACACACATCTCTCTGTTGTAGTTTATCTCAAGTGATCGACATTTCCGTCAAGAGGAACATGCTGGTTTGTCATCACAATCTTGTATGACATCGCTTTTCATTTGGCAAGATCAAAAGAAAACAAGACTAGGCAAGCCTAGTTGAGGACCTGGATATATGCCAGTGTGAGACTCAGGCATGCGTGTTTCAACAATGGGGAGACGAGACTCGCATGCTAATTTTGAGAATGGGTCAGTCAGTAACTGACATTGCCTCGTATAGACCTGTTCGCTGTATACAAACATACCATGTTCGAGCCAATCAGCAATACCAACTGAGTCACGTGACTAAGTTACCCCGGACCTGCACGAGCTGCTGCGCTAAAATAATATGACGGGCAGTGTTGGGAAAGTTCACTTTCTACATGAACTAGTTCAGTTCACAGTTCACAATTTTTAAAATGAACTAGTTCAGTTCATAGTTCATAATTCAAAATGTTGAACTAAAGTTCATGGTTTCAAAAATGAACTAATTTAGTTATTTTTAGTTCTTTTTTGATATATATATTTTTTTTATATAGATTTTTCACGTACAGTTACTTACATTACAAAAACACACATTGGGACAATGGAGGGGGGGGTCCTCCAGTTCATCTCTATGCCATCATCCACACCATAAGCAAGCAAAAACAAAACAAAAAGAAAAACAAGCAAAAAAGGAAAAGCAAACCAAGACAGGCACTGTACAGTATTGCACTTGCCTCGAGCCCATTCACATGTAGACATATATTTATTTTTTCCTATCCTAGGTCTGTCCATACAATGGGGCACTGGGCCTTTAGAAGGATCCGAGAAATTGCAGCAGGAAAATAGTCTAATAGTGGGGCCCACACCTCCTGAAAGGAAGCGTTGTTGCCTCTATGCATTTGCACAGTGTCTTTCATGGGGTAGCACACCGAAGATCTCTCTATACCACATTTGTAAAAATGGAGGCTTATCCTTAATCCAGTTTATCAGAATGCATTTCCGGGCCGAAAGTAGAAGTTTATCAAATAGTTTGAATTGTAAAGGGTGTCACCCCTCCTACCCAACCCCCCCCCCCCCCCCCGAACCACCTCCAATGTACAGTCCCGTCCCCCCACCTACCCAACCTCCTCCAATGTACAGTTTCTATGTCAAATGTATATAGGCCTACTCTCTTTTCTGGACTCTTTTTGTATCACAAACAGTACTGTATTTGCAAATCTGGTATGTCATAAATGTATAGATGTAGCAGTACTGTCTATCTGTATGTCATGTATGTCCTGATTAATTGAAAATGGGGGACCCTGATACAGTACAGCTCAATACATACAATTGTTAAGGGGATGCAGACCAGAGAAAGACTTTCGTCTTGTTTACATCAGGGTCCCCCATTTTCAATTCATGACTGAGCTGTACTATACTGTACCCATTCTGCAATATGTTAATACAGTGTTCAATCAATCAATCAATCACTTGGCCCCAGAACCTGGATAAACACTTAGATTCCCAAAAGTAGTGATAGACTGTAGCCTGTAGGTACCCAGGTCTGTTTGACATTTCGAACATAAAGGAGATATTGAACGGCCCATTTTGTTAGTTCTTTTTTCAATACGTTGCTGCAAACTATTATTTGTAAAAAATATTGAACCACACAGACAGCAATCAGAATACTGGCATTTCCATAACGCTTTGCCACCGCGCATTCAGTCCACACTGCAGCTTTCATCTCTACAGTATATTTTCAAAAACATGAGGAACAACTTTGCTTGAATTGTCTTTATTATGAAAACTAAAACAGGACGTTTGCATATTCTCAATGTTGCTGTCGACGTTGTCGCGTCGATGTGGGGACTTGCTTCTTCAAACCGGGTGGACAAAGTTTACAGACAAACGTTAGATTGTTTCCGTCTGAGTCAGTACTGACTTTAACGTTAAACTATTTTAAATCCCCAAGCGCCGACATCTAGAGGTAGAGTTCTCTGAGCGAGTGCTGCTCTCGACCTGCTGCTGCGCAGCTCTCAGCTTCTGCTCGCAGACGCAGATTCAGCTGTTGTGATGAGTCTGATGACGTAGCAGGGGGTGTACAGGCGCGTTGCCAGATCGGTTGGTTTTCCACATAATTTTAAAGCCTGTTTACGGTGTGTTTTCACTGGGTTTTCGGCTGAAATACATATGAAATCTGGCACATATTTGAACGCCGTTATAACAGATGCTGAGAATGAACGCACTTTTGAACTCCGTTACACAGCGCTGAGAATGAACGCGTTCTCAATTACGTTCATTTAGCGGATAATCAGTACGTTCAGTTCACGTTCGCCCAAAATACGAACGCGTTCATGAACGATCGTTCATTGAACGCGTTCAGGTACATCACTGATGACGGGGCTCTATGGAGAAACCATGACACTCCCCTGACTAAAAGTAGTTTCAAACAAAAACGGCTGGATGTAATTTCGCCAAATCAGCATGGCCGTGAGTGTGAGTCTTTCACCTTTTACATATCTAGCTTTGGCATGGATTGATTGTTTAGATCGCTAGCATGGCTTACAAATGCAAATATATTGTAGTCTGCCCCGTTGTTTCGACCAGGATTACGCTCCTTTCTGTCCCGGCGAGCACACACAGAGTCTGACGTATAAGGTCTATAGGGTCTGGACAAAAAAAGAAAAAGAAAAGACATTATACGACCAGCTAGCAGCTCCATGCCTACCTGCTGGAGAAGCTGTCCCTCCGGCTGCGAGGCTCCGCCGTGCCCTCCCTCTCTCGCTCCAGCTCCAGCAGGTGCTGCTCCTCAGTGGCAGCCTGCAGCACCTCCTGCAGGGAGGGGAAGTGGCCCATGGCCTCTGGGGCGATCTCCCTGCCCTCCACGGTGTAGGACGCCCTCTGCCCCACCGCGGAGGACAGTCTCCCGAACGCGCCCCTGGTGGAGACGCTGCTGTACGAGGAGCTGTCGCTGTCGTTGCCGTCGTTCCCCGGCCTCGCTCCAGACTCGCTGCCGTCCATCTCCGAGGCGTTGTCCCTGAACTGTCCAGCCGCCTCCAAGGAGCCGGCGTCCGACAACACGCTGAGCTCGGACAGAGTGGTGGACACGGAGCTGGTGGTCGACTGGAGGGAGCCCATGGTGGAGTCTGCCGATGTCCTCATTCCATCTCCTCCACCTGTGTATTCATTCAAAGGTTCAAAACAAATAATGGGCAAATGTTCTTTTAAATTCTGGGGAGCCACAAATTGGAATTTGCTACCTTCACAGCTAAAACACATAAGTACCCGACACAATTTTAAGAAAAAAAGTCAAATCATAGCTCCTCGACAATGTCAAAAACTAGATTTTAAAATGTATGAAAATGTTGTCGATGTTGATACATTGTTGTCTGTGGCTAAGTTTGTACTGCACTTAACACTTTGATTGCCTAAGGCTAAATTCATGATATACCATCCGTTGCCAGCTCTATTTAACATGGAGAAGTTCCCCTTGTTTGCAGGGCTATAACTTTTTAAATTCTATTGCTAGATTGCCATTATTAGGGCCCATTCAAGGTCCTATATGTATTGTTCATGGTGTAGCAACGTTAAACTTTTTCATTCACATATTCATACTAAAATATGATCTAAAGTATAAGTATGTTTTCAACTCTTTCTGCAGCTTTCTCCAGAACGTGATTTATAGCCCCAAATGCATTATATTGATGATGAAATACAGTTTGATAGCAATCAGCGCGATATAAAAAATTCCAACTGGAAGTACTTCTGGAAGTTACTACACGCCATCTGATGTTGACCGGATGGGCGAGGGGGCGTTTATAATTCCGTGGGCAGCGTTATACCATTCATCTAATGTGGGACATATGTTCATCAGATCAGTTAGTATCGAACACGGAAATATTACACGCTAAAACTCACCCCAGTCTCCGCAGGCCGTTGGGCGATCAGCGTGGGGTAGACAGTTTTCCATTATGGGATGTAAAAATACCCGGTCCATTTCCAGGTTGTATAATGGTATATACGTCCAAATCATGTTGTTTATAATAATAATAATAATGCAGGACCTGTTGCAGAGGTCTTTATTCGGCATGCAACGACACTCAATGTTTTAGTGGTACACACAGCGGTTCGTTTTTTTAGCACACACACCGGAACACACACGCATGCATTCTCTCTTTAGAATCGCCGATGCGATTCGTCTCTGCGATTAACCCATCCCGTCGTCCTTCCCCCCCAAGGGCAGCCGGGAGCAGACAGGCGTCAACGTGAGCCGCGCCAGGGGACCAATCCAAGTGCTCCTGTCCGTCTTCGTCAAGGACGCCACAGCGTTAGCGATCTGTTGTTGTGCATGTTTTTCCATTGGGTTTATCTTATCGGGGGGGAAACCCTTGCGAGCACAGGGAGAACATGCAAACTCCACACAGAAAGGCCTGGGAGATACCCCACCTGGGTACCTGGCATCATGGAAACCTGGTCCCCAAGCGGGAATCGAACCCTGGACCTTCTTGCTGTGAGGCGACAGTGTTAACCACTACACCACCGTGCCGTTTATCGAGTTATTGGCAACGGATCGCTATGTATTGTGTCAAGATGGAGTCGCGGGAGCTATAGAGAGTGGCCGGAAGTAATATGGGTGATCAGCACTTCAGCCACATCACTTCCTGTTTGGCGCTTCTGCCGATCGGCCACCAGATGGCGCTCTTGAACCGCTAGAGGATTGAGAGGAGCTCTGAACTGTGTGTGAAGGCTGCGGATGGAAAATATGATATCAAAGACGAGTTACGGCGTCTTCGGCAACTTGAGCATGGCGGGGAAGGACGCCTAAACTCGTCCTTTGGCAACTAAAGTGTTAAAATTGACATGTCTATGTAGTTTTGTCATATTGTTATTTGTAGTCATGTTTTTGTATTGCTTATCTGTCTGAGACCAAGGACCACAATGGAAATGAGTCTCGACTTTGTGTTTCATCCTTGATGTTTTCTGGAATTTGGATTTTTTTTTAAATGTCATATAAAATAAAATCACCTCCACCTCCACCTCCCTCGTTCTCCGGGGACTTGTAGTCGGCCAGGGAGTGGATCTTGCTGTTGCGCGGGGACCTGGACTTCTTCTCCCTGGCAGGAGGGATGCCCAGGCTGCCCAGCTTGGGGCCCCGGGGGACCGTGGTCCTCATGAAGGAGTACTCCGTGGTCAGGGCGAGGGTGCTGGCTCGGGGCAGGACCTCCGGGTGCAGCATGAGCTCCGGGTCCAGGGTGCTGAACTGCCTGCTCTTCGTGGCGGGGCGATGACCCTGGAGGTGGGAGAGAATGAGCACATGTTGATTGTCAAAGAAGACTAGACTCGTGCTTTCAGTGGCCAACAGTGTATTGATTGATTGATTGATTGAAAAGTTTATTAACAGATTGCAGAATGGGTACAGTACAGTACAGCTCAATACATACAATTGTTAAGAGGATGCAAACCTGAGAAAGACTTTCGTCTTGTTTCCATCAGGGTCCCCCATTTTCAATTCATCATATGACACACACAACATACAGATAGACAGTACTGCTACATCTATACATTTATGACATACCAGATTTTCAAATACAGTACCGTTTGTGATACTAAAAAAATCCAGAAAAAGAGTGTATATACATTTGACATAGAAACTGTGCATTGGGGGAGGTTGGGTAGGTGGGGTGGGGCTGTACATTGGAGGTGGGGGGGGGGGACACTGTACATTGGAATACTGACATACATTTGACATAGAAACTGTACATTGGAGGAGGTTGGGTAGGTGGGGTGGGGTTGGGTGGGGCTGTACATTGGAATACTGACAAAGCCATGCTTGGTCTTTATTGTACAACTGGGTTAGGACATTTGTAGGGGCCAGTTTTGAATTGCAGTCTCCCGTAGGTGTTCTTTGAGAGTGTTTTTGAAGGTGGGTAGTGATTCACATTCCTTTACAGCTTTGGGTAGGGCGTTCCACATTGTTGTGGCATAATTGCGAAACGTGTTTAGTCCCTTGTTTGAGCCGAATCTGGGTTTTACATGATTTGTGGAGCTCCCTCTGGTGTTGTGATCGTGGTATTCACTGACCTTTGGGAAGTATTTTGACATGTACATGGGTACCTTGGTCGTGTAGTGTATCTTGTAGACCAGGCCCATTGCAAGTTGTTGTACTCTGTCGTCTACTCTAAGCCATCCTAGGTTGGCAAAGTGTGCAGGGGTGAGGTGGGTTCTAGGAGTCAGGTCAAGCAGTAGTCTGACTAGTTTGTTTTGAGATGTTTGTAATTTGGTTTTTAGTGCCTTTGAGGTGCTTTGGTACCATGAGGTGCAAGCATAGTCGTAGTACCCTTGAATGAGTGCTCCTGCCAGAGTCTTCAGGGTATTCTTGTTTACCAGGGAGGAGATCCGGTACAAGAATCGAGTTCGTTGATTGACTTTTTTTATTACATTGGATGCCATTTTGTCACAGGAAAGATTAGCCTCTAGGATGGAACCCAGGTAGGTAATTTCATCTTTCCTTGTGACAATATTGTCACCCACTGTAACTGAGAAGCCGTCGGTTTTGCTGAGTTTGTTATTTGAACCGAAGAGAATGGACTCTGTTTTGCCCATGTGTAATGATAGTTTGTTGTCGGCGAGCCATATGCAGATTTTGCCTAGTTCCGAGCTGAGGGTTTTTTCAACCTGTAATTTGTTCTTGTCAGAGACCAGCAGGGCTGAGTCGTCCGCAAACAGGAACAAGTTGCAGTCACAAGCTGACGACATGTCATTTGCATAAATTAGGAACAGTAGTGGTCCTAGTATGCTTCCTTGTGGAACACCACAGTTCACTGTGAGGGGGGGGGGGATAGGGTACCGTTTACCTCCACCATCTGTTCTCTCCCCTCCAGGTAGGATTGTATCCAGCTCACCGATAAACTATCAAAACCAATTGCTTTTAGCTTGTCAATCAGAATGGAGTGATTGACAGTGTCGAAGGCCTTTTGTAGGTCTAGCATGACCATGCCGCAGTATTTGCCCGCGTCCACCTCTTGCTTGATGTGGTCGTTCAAATAGAGAAGGCATGTGTCAGTGGAGTGGGATGTTCTGAAGCCAGATTGGAATTCGTAGATTCGATTTTTATCCGTAAGGTACTTTTCGACCTGTTCGTATACAATTTTTTCCATGACTTTCGAGATGGATGTAAGGATAGAAACAGGGCGGTAGTTGCCTGGGTCTAATTTGCTGCCCTTTTTGTGCAGGGGTGTTACTCTCGCTATTTTGAAGTCCTTGGGGACGTGTCCCTGTTTTATGGAGAGGTTTATTATGTGTGTGATGACTGGGGTGATGGCGGCTGCTGAGTCTCTGAGGAATTTGGAGGGGATGTTGTCATGGCCAGTGGCCTTGTTCGGTTGGAGGGCGCTCAGTTTATTGAGTACCTCATCTGTAGTTATCATTACCAGTTTGAAATCGTCTTTGTGGACGCCTAGGTTCTTGTAGTATGCTACTATGTGTTCTACCCCATACTGCCCTGAGTGGGAGGGTAGTTTGTTTACCAGTGTTGTGGCTATGTTTGTGAAGAAAGTGTTTAAGTAATTGGCTACATCCAGTTTGTCTGTGATGAGCGTGTTGTCCGTCTTTATGTTTATGAAACTGGTTTTAAGTTTTTTACTGCAGCCTAGTTGATTATTGAGTAATTTCCAAAGTTCACGTGGTTTATTTTTGTTTTCCTCAGTTTTGTCATTGATGAAATTATTTTTTTCAGTTTTTATCATGGAGTTTACGTCATTTCTTAGTCTGTTTCTTTCTAGTTTGAGTTCAGTCACGTGGGCTTGGAGTTCACTGCTCGTGCTTTTGGTAAGCTTTGACTGACTTTTATGAAATTCAGAGCATTTTTTGTCTCTGGCTTTCATAGCGGTCAGTATTTCAGTGTGCATCCACGGCTCAGCGCGATTTTTTTACCCTGGTGGTTCTTAGGGGAGCCATGTTGTTTAGTATTGTTGAGAATTTGGTTTTGAAGCCAAGCCAGGTTTCTTCAGCCAGTGTACCATCGAGTTCATCTGACCAGTCCAGGCTCTTCAGTTCAAGGTTAAAGGCCTCGCTAGAGTAGGTTTTGAGGTCTCTAGATGTGACCGTTTTGTGACAGCCAGCCTTTTGCTTTAGCTTTTTGCGGGAACAGAATATCATATAATGATCACTTAACCCGCATGCTATAACCCCTTTATTGGAGATCATGGACTTGTCGGAGGTCAGGATGAGGTCAATGGTAGTCTGGGTTGATTCACACACCCTTGTGGGTTGGTTGATTAGCTGGCTGAGGCCGTGCAGATCACAAAGCCTACTGAAGGCCTTGAAGACGGGTGCTGCTTTACGTAGCATGTCCGTGTTCCAGTCCCCAATAAGGATTTTTTCTACGCCCTCCACCCCAGTTAAGCACCCATCAAGTGTGTCATAAAAGCCAGTCTGCTCTGGTGGTCTATAGATTGTGCCTATTAGTACTGATTTTGCCCTTTCAAATAAGATTTCAATCCATACAGTTTCAATCTCGTCATGGTTAAGGTCAGTACGGTTGCTGAATTTGGTATCTTTGTGTATATACACACAGACACCACCTCCATGCTGGTTCCTATCCCTCCTGACGATTGAATAGTCCTCAATTTCTATCTCTGGATCCTGAACAGATGAGTCAAGTTTTGTTTCTGTGAAACATAATATATTAGCCTTACTGTTTAAAAACAAATGTCTGATTTCAGCCAGTTTGGGTTTCAAGCTGTTTATGTTTAAGTGAAATATGTGAAGTCCATTTGAGTTTGTTATTTCATTAATGTCGTCTAGTTCAAATTGTTTTTCCACTGTGGTGTGTGGTTGATCTTGTGGCGGTAGGTGGGGAGGGGGGGATGGGGTCCTGTATTCATTGATGTTAGGAGGGGGGGTGGGGATGATCCTTTGTCCTCTGCTGGTGTATTTGGTCAGTGTGAAAGCCTGCGACGTGGGGGGGGGGGGGGGCTGGTTGCTGTCCTCAGATGTGTCTGGAGGCCCTCCGTTGTGGGGGAGGGGGGGTGGGTCAGCCCTATGTGCTGGCCCGGTTAGTCTAGCTGTCCTGGCGGGGCTAGCCGAGTCAACCGGCGGGTCCCTGGTGCTCACGTCCCGCGCTGATATGAGTCCCCTGATTGCAAGCTCTCTCCCTCTTGCATCTCGGCTCCTCTGCTTGGGCTTCGGTGAGGGGATGTCGCCGCCTGCTGGTCGGTTGGTTGGTGCATCCGCTGGCCGTTGTGTCCTCGGCCGGCGACGGTGTGAGGATGAGCCGTTGATTATTCGCCCGTTGGCGCGTTAAAACAGGTCCTGGGTTCTGATGAATGTCTCCAGACAGGAGCAAATACAATAAAAACATCGATTTTCTATCAAACTTGCGTGTCGGGGGTAGTCTCTTTCTTTCGGGATTCGCCGTCAACAGTCTGTGAATAGTTGCCGCTCCAATAGCCGGATGTTTACTCTCCGAGCCATTCAACAGGTAAAAGTCACAATGGGACTGTAGATTTCCGCGTTTGTTGCCTTCCACCGCCGTTTCCTGACGATTCTGTGCTGAATTCAGGCACACGTCTGTAATCCAAAGTATGGCGAGCAAGAAATGCGCAAATATTCCTGTATATCTTCTTTTTGCTGATTTTTGTTGTTGGTTTCCATGGGAACAGCAAGAGCTGGATATTCTGCGACCGTTCATGTCGAGAGCCGGAAGGTGTATCTCCCCCTACCTCTATTGACGATATATACATACCTTTTGTATGTATATACAAAAGGTCTATAATGAAACGCTGCCGATTCTGAGGGTTGCGTCAAAACTCGTCCTAACTAATTATTGCAAGTTTGCATTGTGTTTTCGAGTCTAGACAAAGGCTGGTGGGGTGAAAACACAAGCCGCTGCAGAAATACGGTGTAAAATTACCCTTTTCCTCTCCGAGATCTCCTTTCAAATCCTCCAGTTGACAAATGGTCTTTACTGCCACCACTAGTCGCCAAAAAGATCAGCAGCTTGACCTGACAAGGTCAACTTTATTTATATAGCACATTTAAAACCAACCAAAGTTGCACCAAAGTGCTTCACAATATAAAAACAGAGAAATACTAAAAAATACAATATAAAAACTGAGAAATACAAAAAAGCAAAGGTTAACAGTGATAGAAATGTGTTTTATTGGCGACCTGTGGTGGCAGCACCAAGCGTTCATCGAGCTTTCCCAGAAAACCACAGAAGAAGGCGCTATTACCGATTTGAAAGGAGACTTCTTTCCAATATTGCAATATATTGCCCACCCCTAGAAGATGCGCTCAAATGAATCCAAAATGACAATGTGGTTAGAAGTGGTGGAGAGAATAAAAGCTAGCTTATAATGGTAGTGTCTGGTTAGGAGCGAGGGATAATGGAGGTACTATCCAAAGAGGGGTCCGGGAGGGGGGGGGTTCGAGCTGGAGCATATATGTGTAGGTTTTTAGATAACAGGTATTAGGGGTATATCCTGTATAAGACATTGGTATAAATGGTAATTTCGTTGGATATACACTGTGTATTAATGCTTGTGTATCTTATCGTGTGTTGTCATGTTTGTTTAAAAAAATAAAAAAATAAAATACAAAAAGGATATATTAAAAAAAAAAAAAAAAAAAAAAAAAAAAAAAAAAGATGCGCTCATTTGAAAATGTATTTGAAAGCATGAGTCGGGGTGAATCCATAATGTAAACTATTGTTTTGGGGATATAATTATGAAAATAATATTAAATTGACAACCATTTTTGTACCTGACAAAAACTAAACACAAAGATTTGTTTCAAACTAGTCATTTCAGTCTACTACAAGTGTGCAAAATGTGTTGTGGAACTAATTAAGTTTTAGTTTACAAAAGCAAGTTGTAATTGTTGTAATAATGTAATTTGGGGTGTGTTCTTTTTTTTCTTTATAGAGACATAACAACAAGCATCACACTTCTCTTTCTGCATACGCACTATACAAAACTGACTAGAGCTGATGGGACAATAATGAAGGCTAAAATTTCAAAAGAATTTGACCCCAATTAAACTAAACTGGGTAGAATGTCAAAAATGTTAACTACTTATAATAGACATTTTAGTCAAAAGGCTCAAATTAAATATTTAACTGCTGGCAAAAAGAAAATACTGTGCAGCTGAATGTGAGAGCAGAATATATAGCTTGTTGCTTCAGCCAAGTCTTTAGTACTAACTGTAAAAGTACTACTATGTGGGCGGCAGAGTGGCCTGGGGGGTTAGAGGCCGCCCTGTAACCAAAAGATCACAAGTTCGATCCCTGCAACAGCCAGTGTATCCATTCCTGTTGGGAGTGCCCTTGAGAAAGAAGAGACACTGAACCCACTACCTGCTCTAGGCATGTCTCTAACGGCTGAACCCTGCACTCCTGACTCCTCTGTTAGGAGAACAGACCCATCTCAAAGCCCTGCTCTTCACTGGGAGAGAGCGTAACACGTGCAGAGGTTTGTGCCATCGCACCCCTTGCTGCTGAACAGGCAGTAGCTATGGCGACGACCAAGACAATACGCTGCCGATCGTGTTTGTAGGGATGACTGAGGCATCGCTGCCGGGAATCGACCCCAGGGTTTCTGTGATGGTAGGGCGAGCGCTTAAACCTCTTCTACACACTAACCCAGCTGCACCACAAAGTTTGTCTCAGAGGGAAGCGACGTTTGTGATTGGAGGATCAAGAAAAGAGGGCAGGGTTTGAGATAGGTCAATTACACTGTGTGTATGATAGATTCTGTGATTGTAAAAAAAACAAAAAGGAGAACTACAGGTATAAAACACCACAGCTGCTATAGCTAGGTGACACACTGTAAAGCCCCAGAATGCAGCTCACTCCGCCTCCTTCACCCTGAGCCGTGGGTGATCCACTCACCCTCTCCTTGTGCCTCTGCACTCTGTACCATCTGAGCTGATCCACTCACCCTCTCCTTGTGCCTCTGCACTCTGTACCGTCTGAGCTGATCCACTCACCCTCTCCTTGTGCCTCTGCACTCTGTACCGTCTGAGCTGATCCACTCACCCTCTCCTTGTGCCTCTGCACTCTGTACCGTCTGAGCTGATCCACTCACCCCCCTCTCCTTGTGCCTCTGCACTCTGTACCGTCTGAGCTGATCCACTCACCCTCTCCTTGTGCCTCTGCACTCTGTACCATCTGAGCTGATCTACTCACCACCCTCTCCTTGTGCCTCTGCACTCTGTACCGTCTGAGCTGATCCACTCACCCTCTCCTTGTGCCTCTGCACTCTGTACCATCTGAGCTGATCCACTCACCACCCTCTCCTTGTGCCTCTGCACTCTGTACCGTCTGAGCTGATTCACTCACCCTCTCCTTGTGCCTCTGCACTCTGTACCGTCTGAGCTGATCCACTCACCATCTCCTTGTGCCTCTGCACTCTGTACCGTCTGAGCTGATCCACTCACCCTCTCCTTGTGCCTCTGCACTCTGTACCGTCTGAGCTGATCCACTCACCCTCTCCTTGTGCCTCTGCACTCTGTACCGTCTGAGCTGATCCACTCACCATCTCCTTGTGCCTCTGCACTCTGTACCGTCTGAGCTGATTCACTCACCCTCTCCTTGTGCCTCTGCACTCTGTACCGTCTGAGCTGATCCACTCACCCTCTCCTTGTGCCCCTGCACTCTGTACCGTCTGAGCTGATCCACTCACCCTCTCCTTGTGCCTCTGCACTCTGTACCGTCTGAGCTGATCCACTCACCCTCTCCTTGTGCCTCTGCACTCTGTACCGTCTGAGCTGATCCACTCACCCTCTCCTTGTGCCTCTGCACTCTGTACCGTCTGAGCTGATTCACTCACCCTCTCCTTGTGCCTCTGCACTCTGTACCGTCTGAGCTGATCCACTCACCCTCTCCTTGTGCCTCTGCACTCTGTACCGTCTGAGCTGATCCACTCACCCTCTCCTTGTGCCTCTGCACTCTGTACCGTCTGAGCTGATCCACTCACCCTCTCCTTGTGCCTCTGCACTCTGTACCGTCTGAGCTGATCCACTCACCCTCTCCTTGTGCCTCTGCACTCTGTACCGTCTGAGCTGATCCACTCACCCTCTCCTTGTGCCTCTGCACTCTGTACCGTCTGAGCTGATCCACTCACCCTCTCCTTGTGCCTCTGCACTCTGTACTGTCTGAGCTGATCCTCCAGGCGCCGTCGAGCCTCCAGGCGGATCTTCTCCTCGTTCTCCATTTCCAACGATGGCTCTAGGTTGGCTACAATAAAAGCATGTTTAAAAACAAGGTGACAGGTGACCCCCCCCCCCCCCCCCCCCCCGCCCGCCGATGCGCCATACATATTGTATACACACGATACAACACCACAATACTTTATGGACAATGCCATACAAGCCACAGTTTTATTGGGCTATTTAAAAAGAAAGAGTAACTCCCAGGAATTAACAGAACTTCATATGATACTATTAGGCCATGCAAAATAAATGGTTTGGTTCCGGTTGCCGACCGACCCTGCCGATTTAGGTGCGACCCAAATTTATTTTATGAGTTTCAAAAACAATATATATATATATATATATATATTTTTTTAACAATAAAGTTTAGTTAAATCTTAAGTCAAAAAGTGCAGTCCATGTCAATAATGAGAATATATAAAAAGCAAGTATTTCACAATATTTGCACAGCTCTCTGACGTCAGGATATTTAGTGAGTAGTATTTAGGGGTGGCATTTTTTATACTACTACCTTTGTACATTGTACTTTTGTAGGGCATAAAAGAAAATATTGTTTGGTTCCTGTTGGTTGTCAGTTAAGGCCATGGGTAGGTAGGGAATTTATTTAATTTTATAAAAAAAAAAATTCCCACGGCGACTATGGATAGGGAATTTCTTTATTTAATTAAAATGTTCACAACAACATGGATGCATGTACTCTGCCAGCATGTTTAATATCCATAATACTAAAGGTTTGACTAAGATTTTTATGAAACTTTATTGTTAAAAAAAGATTTTTTTACTCAAAATAAATTGGGTCGCACCTAAATCTGCAGGGTCGGTCTGCAACCGGAACCAAACCATTATTTTTGTTAGGCCTAGTAAAGTGTCTATTTAACCTTTAGTATTATGGATATTAAACATGCTGGCAGAGTACATGGATCCATGTTGTCGTGAACATTTTAATTAAAAGAAATTCCCTATCCATAGTCGCTGTGGGAAACATTTTTATAAATTCCCTACCTACCCATGGCCTTAACTGACAACCAACAGGAACCAAACAATTTATTTTGTTAGGCCTTAGGACTGCTGCCTTCTGCCTCTCCCCACTGCAAGCCTCTTTTGAGCTGATGTGTGGAATGGCCGGCTGAACCGCCTTCTAATTGATCTTCATGCCACTGTTTTGTCTCGATGGTGTTATTTGCATCTGAGAATATTTGCATGTCAAGGTTAGCTTTGTTTGTATGGGAGTAGCTGTACATACCAATAATGTGGCTTGTATGACATCGTTTTCCCCATCATGGTTACGAGTGAAGCTGCATGCAGTTCCCGTCTTCCAACAACCATTAAGTTAAGTAAGAATTCATATTTTAGCCAATACCTTAGATTAGTCCCTTCACCAGGTCTTGAGTTTAGGTTAAATAGAAGTGTCTGAAAATGTTGCTGCTTGGTTGGTTAGTTTGCATGCAGTTGATATTGAAAGCCTTGGACACAGACATTACTGAAAAACTGGTGGTGTAATCAGGTATCAGAGAGAAGGTTTTGCCTGCAGCATCACATCAAACGGATGCACAACAGATTAATTATTGACTAGGGGCAGTGTTGTAGTACTCGAGTCAGAGTCATGGACTGATTTTCAGGACTTGTGACTTGGACTTGAGCACTGATGACTCGGAATTGGACTTCGACTCGAGCATTGACTGCATTCGGGCTTGGAAGGTGCAGACGAGGACTCGGACTTGTTAATTGATCAATCGTTTTTTTTTTTGTAATAGGCCCCAATCATTTGGCATAAGATATTGATGGCTAGTGCATTTGTTTGGCTATTGTGTCACAAAATAAATAAACTCCCTTTGAAATGGTGACCGCTGGCGCTGTGTGATTTGTATGTCAACTCGTTGACTGCCAGAGTGGAGTGGACTCAATCTTGATGACTTGGACTCGGATTATGATAATAGGGGCTCGACTCGTACTCGACTCGGACTCGAGATTTATTGACTCGACTACAACACTGACTAGAGGACATCAAACGGGATACTACTACATTGTTCATGTAATACTCTGTCATCTAAAGTGAGAGTCGTAATCTACGTAGGAATCACACAACTAAAGTCAATCAAGGCAACTCTAATTAATTGACCATGCTCTGAACAATGCTGTGAACTGTTGTTCTGTGCAAGAACATTCCGCTTCATGATTAGGGGGCAAGGTATCTCAATGTCTGACATCATAACATACCACAAAACATGACATAACAAAACACAACAGAACATGGGGATTAGTTAAAAAAAAAGATAAAATCCAGCCACTAAGTCCATGGCATCTACTGTCCTGAATGATGCACCTACTGACACACCAAGACCTAATCAAGCAATCGAATGACTAGCAGTTGCACAACAGAAGCAAGGCACAAAACTAAAGAAAATTCCCACAGAATCTATCTGTTCGATGACAGAGAATGCACAAGCAAAGAGTGTTTGAAAAAGGTCAGCCACTGAAGCAAAATATCCAACAGCAAAAAGAGGTTTAGGGGGATGAGAGGGCACTCACTGCACATAAATGTATGCTTACACAATTCAGTCTCCTGCATAGGAATACTTAGTCTGAGCGACTGCAATGCATCGCTCTTGTGAACCGTGCCCTCAGTACTAGCTCCCTCAGACATCCCTAGCACCATGGGAGGGAAAGCTGCCACACCTGGGGAGGGCTCTTGGGTCTGGGGGGCGATAGGGGAGCTGGTGCTCTGAGGAGGGCTCGACGGAGGGAGGGGGCCATTCAGATGGCCGTTCCCTGGGCCCTCTGTCACTCTAGCTCCGTTTGGCACCACGTCCGGACTGACAGGACCTAAAAAGGAGAGGAGGTGAAGGGAAGAGTGGAGAAGTTAGATGGTTTTGAGTTATTCACCAAGGGTTCGGATTTCACCACACAATAAAAACAGAATTGTGTGACATATATACCAACATTAAAGCAACGGAGGCATGGCCCTATCAGCGCCGCTGCAAATCGGGTGTGATTTTCTCTGCAAACCGGTCAGGCAGCTTTGCCTTTGACAAGCGATACAATGGCTATTCTCTGGTTGTAGGATACAAATCCACAGCCACGTGTCACCGTGGCCACAAAAGCTAACCTTCACATGCAAATATTCTCAGATGCAAATAACACCAGCGAGACAAAACAGTGGCATGAAGATCAATTAGAAGGCGGTTCAGCCGGCCATTCCACACATCAGCTCAAAAGAGGCTTGTAGTGGGGAGAGGCAGAGGCCACGAAACAGGTCATGCATGGGATAAGGAGTGGACACAGGTATGTCTAGGAGGACTTACTCTAGTCTGCAAAAGCAGTTCCTTTTATTTTCAGATTAAGGAGCAAACTAGGCCACAAAGTCAATGCATTTCAGTCTACTGGCACTGTATTAAAGCTAGGTTTAAAAAGTAGGCTTGTTATCGTATTATCTAAATAAATCCCACTGAATAGTTGAGAAAATAATATAATCAAGTCACATCTCATCATAGCGACACTCAACCCTTTCACTACCACACTACCAAAGGGTTAACCCTTTCACTGTGACAATACAGAAGGTTAACCCTTTCACTGCCACACGACAAAGGGTTAACCCTTTCACTACCACACTCCAGGAGGTTAACCCTTTCACTACCACACTACAGACGTGTGGTAGTGAAAGGGTTAACCTTCTGTAGACCGTCTGTAGTGTGGTAGTGAAAGGGTTAACCTTATGTAGTGTGGTAGTGAAAGGGTTAAGAAGTGGGGGTGTCAACACTCACCATTATGAATGTCCCCCGCTGTAGCCACTGTCTTCTCCAGGCCTCGTTTCTTCAGTAGCTGTGTGCCGTTGTCCAACATATCAGCTTCTTTGGATTGTGCAATTGTGTCTCGTTGACAAGTCTCTGTCTCCATTCTGACTGATTCAATCGGGTTGTTATCCACTTCAACTCAAATTTAGAATAGATACTGTGTTGCCGGTGCAAAGGTTGTCTCAGACCATCTTCTTCTTTAAGAGACAGTCCAGCTCAGAGTCTTGATGGAAGTAGTGTCCAGGAATAACTCAGTGGACTCCACTGAGAGCAGACACAATCAAGTTAGGAGTTAATGTTTGCAGAATTCAATTGTATGATAATATAGGCCCCTGGTCCATGCTTAGCTAGGTTAAAATAGCATGGCGTCACGTGACTGTGATAAAGTACTGTATAATAATATAGGCCTGGTGGTGCATGCTTAGGTTAAAATGGCATCACGTGACTGTGATACAGCGACGATGAAGTACTGTCTGGTCTGTAAAGGGCCAAGCAAAGAGAGACCATGCAGAGTCTGCATTAATAACGTTATTGTTGCTTAATAACTAACGTTAAACGTAAACATTTGCCACGACTACATTGCAGCAGAGCTTGGTTACCGGCTAAGTGGATTGTGTGTCGAGATGACAGCAGCAGTAGCATCCACGTTAGCTTGTTAGCGAGAGCTAATCTAGTTGACAGTTGTTATTGTTGGTCAAGTTAATAAAGGCTGGGCTGCTAACGTTAGTTTGACAACTAGCTAAAGCTAGTTATTAGCTAGCATCCCCCCTCAGGCTTGTATTGATTATTGAACTAGGATTCAGAACAGACACAGGAGAACGGGCTCTTGTCTGGGGGAGGGGGGTGTTTTGGCCTTTATCGACGTAGTTATTATCCTGGCTATGTGTCTGTTCTATGGACAGCTAATATTATTATTTATATTATATTATATTAACTGATGGATCTAGCCGTCGTTAGCTCCAGTGTTGACGATGGGAGCTGTCAAGCTAGGCTAACACACGGGGCTAACTAGGAGGGTCCAAACCCAGTCGCTTTTGGCTTTTTTTTCTCAAGTATTTCAATGAACTCAATCTATATAATATTGTGTTACACAACTGCGCTACGAACCCTGCATGTGAAATTTTAAATGACAATTCCTGAAATGTGTATAAATGACATTAATAAAACACCAACCTTTCCGACGCCTCTTGTCTTCTTCTTCTCTACGTGGCTGTTTCGTGTCCGCCCCCTTTACCTGTCCGGCTGGAAACACGATCCTGAGGGTGTGCGAAGCCCGTTTCTACTATCTCTGATCATCAGTATGGGGCATCCGCATTTCACATTACTCACTTTAACTCATTAGGATCCAACATGAATGAATGAATGAATGAATGAATGAATGAATGAAAACTTTATTTAACAGATTGCAGAATGGGTACAATACAGTACGGCTCAATACATACAATTGTTAAGGGGATGCAGACCAAAAACCTAGGGGTCCGCAAGGACGACTTCAAGCTGGAAATTGTAACAACAGATGAGGTACTCAATAAACTGAGCGCCCTCCAACCTAACAAGGCCACTGGCCATGACAACATCCCCTCCAAATTCCTCAGAGACTCAGCAGCCGCCATCACACCAATCATCACACACATAATAAACCTCTCCATAAAACAGGGACACGTCCCCAAGGACTTCAAAATTGCGAGGGTGACCCCTCTGCACAAAAAGGGCAGCAAATTAGACCCAGGCAACTACCGCCCTGTTTCTATTCTCACCTCCATCTCGAAAGTCATGGAAAAAATAGTCTACGAACAGGTCGAAAAGTACCTAGCGGAAAAAAATCTAATCTACGAATTCCAATCTGGCTTCAGAACATCCCACTCCACTGACACATGCCTTCTCTATTTGAATGACCACATCAAACAAGAGGTGGACGCAGGCAAATACTGCGGCATGGTCATGCTGGACCTACAAAAGGCCTTTGACACGGTCAATCACTCCATTCTGATTGACAAGCTAAAAGCAATTGGTTTTGATAGTCTATCAGTGAGCTGGATGCAATCCTACCTTGAGGGGAGGGAACAGATGGTGGAGGTAAACGGTACCCTATCCCCCCCCCCTCACAGTGAGCTGTGGTGTTCCTCAAGGAAGCATACTAGGACCGCTACTGTTCCTAATTTATGCAAATGACATGTCGTCAGCTTGTGACTGCAACTTGTTCCTGTTTGCGGACGACTCAGCCCTGCTGGTCTCTGACAAGAACAAGTTACAGGTTGAAAAAACCCTCAGCTCGGAACTAGGCAGAATCTGCATATGGCTCGCTGATAACAAACTATCATTACACATGGGCAAAACAGAGTCCATTCTCTTCGGTTCAAATAACAAACTCAGCAAGACCGACGGCTTCTCAGTTACAGTGGGTGACAATATTGTCACAAGGAAAGATGAAATTACCTACCTGGGTTCCATCCTAGAGGCTAATCTCTCCTGTGACAAAATGGCATCCAATGTAATAAAAAAAGTCAACCAACGAACTCGATTCTTGTACCGGATCTCCTCTCTGGTAAACAAGAACACCCTGAAGACTCTGGCAGGAGCACTCATTCAGGGGTACTACGACTATGCTTGCACCTCATGGTACCAAAGCACCTCAAAGGCGCTAAAAACAAAATTACAAACATCTCAAAACAAACTGGTCAGACTACTGCTTGACCTTACTCCTAGAACCCACCTCACCCCTGCCCACTTTGACAACCTAGGATGGCTTAGAGTAGACGACAGAGTACAACAACTTGCAATGGGCCTGGTCTACAAGATACACTACACGACCAAGGTACCCATGTACATGTCAAAATACTTCCCAAAGGTCAGTGAATACCACGATCACAACACCAGAGGGAGCTCCACAAATCATGTTAAACCCAGATTCGGCTCAAATAAGGGACTAAACACGTTTCGCAATTATGCCACATCAATGTGGAACGCCCTACCCAAAGCTGTAAAGGAATGTGGATCACTACCCACTTTCAAAACCTCTCTCAAGGGACACCTACGGGAGACTGCAATTCAACACTGGCCCCTGTAAATATCCTAACCCAACCCCCTCCAATGTACAGTCATTTACCTAGTATGGTTTTGTCAATAGTTCAATGTACAATTGTGTTTGTTTGTACAGTGTCTCCTCCCCCCCCCCCCTCAATGTACAGTGTTACTTGTTTATACAGTGTGCCCCCCGCCCCCCCCCCCAACCACCTCCAATGTAAATTACCCAGTATGGTTGTCAATATCCCAATGTACCCAACCCCCCCCCCACCCAACCTCCTCCAATGTACAGTTTCTACGTCAAATGTATATACTCCCTTTTCTTGACTCCTTCTGTATCACAAACAGTACTGTATTTGCAAATCTGGTATGTCATAAATGTATAGATGTAGCAGTACTGACTATCTGTATGTCATGTATGTCATATATGTCTATATGAATTGAAAATGGGGGACCCTGATGGAAACAAGACAAACGTCTTTCTCAGGTCTGCATCCCCTTAACAATTGTATGTATTGAGCCGTACTGTATTGTACCCATTCTGCAATCTGTTAAATAAAGTTTTCATTCATTCATTCATTGAGAAAGACGTTTGTTTTGTTTCCATCAGGGTCCCCCATTTTCAATTCATATAGAAAATTGAATCATAACATCATAACATGTTCATACAAAAATCACAAATGGTCATATATATATATACAGAGCTTAATGTACTGTGTGTGTGTATGTATGTTTGTATTAACACGTATCTTTTGACTGGTATTTTATAGTATATTTTTTATTTTTGTATGTTTGATTTTACAAAACAGGGGAAGTTCTCGATAAGCCTCTAGGCTTCTAACTTATCCTTCACAATATGGTTATAACTTATTATGTATTTTTTTTAACTTTCGTTTAACTGTGTTAATAAATAAATACGAAATACAAATAGATATCACAGTGAACGAATACATAAAGCCAAGGTCCCGCCCACGTAAAAGACTGGATCTCTTCCTATCTACTATCTTTGGTGTTGGCAGAGAGCGCCCTGTCTTCGCTGTAGGTAGCGTCTGTCCGCAAATAATACAGTGCTGTGCTGCCCTCTAGTGGATATATTATACAATTGCGCCCTACATTTCAGAATTCCTTTTTGGATTGTATCATTATATGCACATTTTCTACTACTACCCTGTATTTGATGACGAGATTATATTGGATGGCATTATTTAAATACAACACAAAATAGCATATTAAAGAACAAGTTTATTTGATAGAATTTACTTAAATTCAACTTCAACAGTAGGCTATTGCCTATTGTACATTTGATAAACTCATCAAGTCATCATGCCACTAAACAGTTAACAGACAATCAAACTTTCTCATAAAATATGAAGTCAGGATTAATGCAGTTTACTGAGTGTAGAAGGCTAAACATCTCTAATACAAATCTACTCGTGAGCAACGTCTTTCACTTATAAGATATGTTTTTGTCTAGTTTTATTATATATATTTTTTTACACGTACAAGACTGTAAACAGAACGATTTTCCGTGGTTGTGGTGGCATGTGTGTGCGGTGCGCGTGTGTGTTTGTGTTTGTGCGTGTGTCTGTTTTTGTGCGCGCGTGCACGTGTGTAGTGCGTGCACGCAAAATACAATTAGATTAATAAAAATATAACTCAAATGTATTTGATGGTATGATGAACATTATAGTATTCAATTAAACATACTTTTCATACTTAAGTTATTATGTCCGTCCTATATATGTCAGCATTTTTTAAACGAATTAGCCGTCTAACATTTAGTGTCGATTATAGAATGTTGCTGTTATTATTATTATTATTATTATTATTATTATTATTATTATTATTATTATTATTATTATTATTATTATTATTATTATTATTATTATTATTATTATTATTATTATTATTTAATTAAAAATACAATTATACACAGTAAAAATTGGCAACCGAAAAGCTGTCAATTTTTTTTTTTTTAATCCCCTGTGGTCTGATCGTGTATTCGGGGTCTGCCCCACGCACGATGAATGAATGAAAACTTTATTTAACAGATTGCAGAATGGGAAGCGCGCTCCCGAGACTTCAGGTGAATGGAGAGAGAGAGAGACTGAGAGAGAGAGAGGAAGAGAGGGAAGGAGAGAGAAGGAGAGAGAGAGAGAGAAGGAGAGAGAGAGAGAAGAGAGAAGGAGGAGAGAGAGAGAGAGGAGAGAGAGAGAGAGAGAGAGGAGAGAGAGAGAGAGAGAGAGATGAGAGAGAGAGAGAGAGAGAGAGAGAGAGAGAGAGAGAAGGAAGGAAGGAAGGAAGGAAGGAAGAAGAGCGGGTTACGGTTCAGTGTGCGTCGTATATAAAAGGAACAAATAAGGAAAAATGTGTTGTATTGCATCGCCGGGGGCCCATGTTTTCATGACAGCCTGTCTCCTCTGCGTGACGGGATGCGCTGCACAGAAAGTAAGTAACATGACTGATCTTTGTGTTCACAGCTAAATCATTATTCATATAGAGAGGCTGTTATGAAAGCGCATTGAAAAGTTCCGCCGTCACTGGCCCGTCAGCCCTGCAGAGTCTGTTTATGAAGTTGCGAAACTTGTGTGGTGGTGGGGGGAAACAATAAGGTACTCATTGGGAATAAAGGAAGGATCGTGCTGCAGCTTTGTAACTTTTGTTAAATGATACAGGAGTTTATTAAAGCAATGCAAACAAAAACATGCCCACAAACAACATGCGTGTGAAACCATGCACACACACACACACACACACACACACATTTATAGCACAGTCAGTCAGGGACTCCCTCACAGAAGCTTGTTTTTACTTGTCTGTCCGGTCACCGGTGCACAACAAGCTACTGTAAATTAACGCATGATCCCAGATTTGCAGTTGGAAAGGTAACATTTCAAGTGCATGTGTCGCAGTTTGCTTGAGGGGGGGGGGGGGGATAGCCCTCATGGCACTGGCCATTTTGACCTATCAGTGTGTACTGTAAACTGTCTGCCAGTACCTCACATCATGTTGATATTTACATTGTTACATTTTTGGTATAGCCGCTGCTCTTTATTTTTTTTGACAGGTGTTTTGAGTCCGTTTAGATTTTTACCTTCGCAACTGTGTGGTATAATATTATTCCCCCCTGTTGTTGTTGAAGGCAGAGTTAGAGAATGGTATGCAGAGTCCAAACGACTGAAATGAGAACCACATTGAGCAGAGCATGTTAACCTTATGTTCCCCCTCTTGCGGAGAGCTCCTAAAACATCCCAGTGTGTGAATGCACGTGTCGATCAGTGATCAAACGTTGTTATGATTGATACTGGTTTACCAAAAACTGACAATATGATGCAGAGGGGGATTTTATTTATTTGACATTCTCTTGCACACTTGATCCCCTGATGCTGTGTGTTTGTTTTGGCTGTTCCTATGGCATTGAGAAGGCTCATTACCAGCGAAAGGGGGGTTCACTGTGGTTACATTTAGGAGTTGTTTGTGTTTGGGAAAACGAGCTTTGATGCGATCCACCCAGTTATCTAAAGCATATCACTCTTAATTGAGCATGATATGGAATATTACTATATCAAAACCCACAAAACTTAAAACTGAGAACACAGAACCTACTGAAATATATCTCATCTCTCTTCATTATCACCATCATCCTTTGTAATCTGAGCAAATGGTATAGTCTAGTACTGAGTTTATGACACGGGGACAGTATAGATGGCTTCTTGAAATGGGATTCGATCACAATTTAATGTTAGTTTTCCAAAGTGCTTTGTGACGGGGCTCGTCTAGCTGCATTAGCCTACTGGAAAAGATTTGGTCCTAAAGTCATTTGAATTAACTAGCTGTTAGTTCCTTCTGTTGTCTGGTCCTGTGTTCTCTCCTCCTCCTCTTCTGTTGTCTGGTCCTGTGTTCTCTCCTCCTCCTCTCTGTTGTCTGGTCCTGTGTTCTCTCCTCCTCTTCTTCTGTTGTCTGGTCCTGTGTTCTCTCCTCTTCTTCTTCTTCTGTTGTCTGGTCCTGTGTTCTCCTCCTCTTCTTCTGTTGTCTGGTCCTGTGTTCTCTCCTCTTCTTCTTCTGTTGTCTGGTCCTGTGTCCTCTCCTCCTCTTCTTCTGTTGTCTGGTCCTGTGTTCTCTCCTCTTCTTCTTCTGTTGTCTGGTCCTGTGTTCTCTCCTCTTCTTCTTCTGTTGTCTGGTCCTGTGTTCTCTCCTCCTCTTTTTCTGTTGTCTGGTCCTGTGTTCTCCTCCTCTTCTTCTGTTGTCTGGTCCTGTGTTCTCTCCTCCTCTTCTTCTTCTGTTGTCTGGTCCTGTGTCCTCTCCTCCTCTTCTTCTTGTTGTCTGGTCCTGTTTCTTCCTCTTCTTCTTCTGTTGTCTGGTCCTGTGTTCTCTCCTCTTCTTCTTCTTCTTCTTCTGTTGTCTGGTCCTGTGTTCTCTCCTCTTCTTCTTCTTCTGTTGTTCTGGTCCTGTGTTCTCTCCTCCTCTTCTTCTGTTGTCTGGTCCTGTGTTCTCTTCCTCTTCTTTCTTCTGTTGTCTGGTCCTGTGTTCTCTCCTCCTCTTCTTCTGTTGTCTGGTCCTGTGTTCTCTCCTCCTCTTCTTCTGTTGTCTGGTCCTGTGTTCTCTCCTCCTCTTCTTCTTCTGTTGTCTGGTCCTGTGTTCTCTCCTCCTCTTCTTCTGTTGTCTGGTCCTGTGTTCTCTCCTCCTCTTCTTCTTCTGTTGTCTGGTCTGTGTTCTCTCCTCTTCTTCTTGTTGTCTGGTCCTGTGTCTCTCCTCTTCTTCTTCTGTTGTCTGGTCCTGTGTTTTCTTCTTCTTCTTCTTCTTCTTCTTCTTCTTCTTCTTTCTTCTTCTCTTCTTCTTCTTCTTCTTCTTTCTTCTTCTTCTTCTTCTTCTTCTCTCTGTTGTCTGGTCCTGTGTTCTCTCCTCTTCTTCTTCTTCTGTTGTCTGGTCCTGTGTTCTCTCCTCCTCTTCTTCTGTTGTCTGGTCCTGTGTTCTCTCCTCTTCTTTGTTGTCTGGTCCTGTGTTCTCTCCTCCTCCTCTTCTTCTGTTGTCTGGTCCTGTGTTCTCTCCTCCTCTCTTCTTCTGTTGTCTGGTCCTGTGTTCTCTCCTCCTTCTTCTTCTGTTGTCTGGTCCTGTGTTCTCTCCTCCTCTTCTTCTTCTGTTGTCTGGTCCTGTGTTCTCTCTCCTCTTCTTCTTCTGTTGTCTGGTCCTGTGTTCTCTCCTCCTCCTCTTCTTCTGTTGTCTGGTCCTGTGTTCTCTCCTCCTCTTCTTCTTCTTCTTCTTCTTCTTCTTCTGTTGTCTGGTCCTGTGTTCTCTCCTCCTCTTCTTTTGTTGTCTGGTCCTGTGTTCTCTCCTCCTCTTCTTCTTCTGTTGTCTGGTCCTGTGTTCTCTCCTTCTCTTCTTCTCTTCTTCTTCTCTTCTTCTTCTTCTTCTTCTTCTCTTCTTCTTCTCTCTTCTTCTTCTGTGTCTGGTCCTGGTCCGTTCTCTCCTCCTCTTTCTTCTGTTGTCTGGTCCTGTGTTCTCCTCCTCCTCTTCTTCTTCTGTTGTCTGGTCCTGTGTTCTCTCCTCCTCTTCTTCTGTTGTCTGGTCCTGTGTTCTCTCCTCCTTCTTCTTCTTCTGTGTCTGGTCCTGTGTTCTCTCCTCTTCTTCTGTTGTCTGGTCCTGTGTTCTCTCCTCTTCTTCTTCTGTTGTCTGGTCCTGTGTTTCTCTTCTTCTTCTTCTCTTCTTCTTCTTATTCTTCTTCTTCTTCTTTTCTTCTTCTCTCTTCTTCTTCTTCTTCTTCTTCTTCTTCTCTTCTTCTGTTGTCTGGTCCTGTGTTCTCTCTCTCTTCTCTCTTCTGTTGTCTGGTCCTGTGTTCTCTCCTCCTCTTCTCTTCTGTTGTCTGGTCCTGTGTTCTCTCCTCTTCTCTTTGTTGTCTGGTCCTGTGTTCTCTCCTCCTCCTTCTTCTGTTGTCTGGTCTGTGTTCTCTCCTCCTCCTCTTCTTCTGTTGTCTGGTCCTGTGTTCTCTCCTCTCTTCTTCTTCTGTTGTCTGGTCTCTGTGTTCTCTCCTCTTCTTCTTCTGTTGTCTGGTCCTGTGTTCTCTCCTCCTCCTCTTCTTCTGTTGTCTGGTCCTGTGTTCTCTCTCTCCTCTCTTCTGTTGTCTGGTCCTGTGTTCTCTCTTCCTCTTCTTCTTCTTCTGTTGTCTGGTCCTGTGTTCTCTCCTCCTCTTCTTTTGTTGTCTGGTCCTGTGTTCTCTCCTCCTCTTCTTCTTCTGTTGTCTGGTCCTGTGTTCCTCTCCTCTCTTCTTCTTCTTCTTCTTTCCTTCTTCTTCTTCTTTCTTCTTCTTTCTTCTTCTTCTTCTTCTTCTTTCTTCTTCTTCTTCTCTTCTTCTTCTTCTGTTGTCTGGTTCCTGTGTTCTCTCTTCTTCTTCTTCTGTTGTCTGGTCCTGTGTTCTCTCTTCTTCTTCTTCTGTGTCTGGTCCTGTGTTCTCTCTTCTTCTTCTTCTGTTGTCTGGTCCTGTGTTCTCTCCTCCTCCTCTTCTTCTGTTGTCTGGTCCTGTGTTCCTCCTCCTCTTCTCTTCTTCTGTTGTCTGGTCCTGT
>NC_140166.1:42096991-42099929 GCF_963971535.1 Notolepis coatsorum | reverse complement strand
CCCTGTGTTCTCTCCTCTTCTTCTTCTGTTGTCTGGTCCTGTTTCTCCCTCCTCTTCTTCTTCTGTTGTCTGGTCTCTTCTTCTTCTTCTTTCTTCTTCTTTCTTTCTTTGTCTGGATCCTGTGTTCCTCCTCCTCTTCTTTGTGTCTGGTCCTGTGTTCTCTCCTCCTCTTCTCTTCTGTTGTCTGGTCCTGTGTTTCTCTCCTCTCTTCTTCTTCTTTTTCTTCTTCTTCTTTTCTTCTTCTTCTTTTCTTCTTCTCCTTCTTCTTCTTCTTCCTTCTTCTTCTTCTTCTTCTTCTTCTTCTTCTGTTGTCTGGTCCTGTGTTCTCTCCTCCTCTTCTTCTTGTTGTCTGGTCCTGTGTTCTCTCCTCTCTTCTTCTTTCTGTTGTCTGGTCCTGTGTTCTCTCCTCTTCTTCTTCTGTTGTCTGGTCCTGTGTTCTCTCCTCCTCTTCTTCTTCTGTTGTCTGGTCCTGTGTTCTCTCCTCCTCTTCTTCTTCTGTTGTCTGGTCCTGTGTTCTCTCCCTCCTTCTTCTTCTGTCTGTCTGTGTTCTCTTCTCTCTTCTCTTCTTCTTCTTCTTCTTCTTCTTCTTCTGTTCTTTTCTCTCTCTCTCTTCTTTCTGTTGTCTGGTCCTGTGTTCTCTCCTCTCTCTTCTTCTTCTGTTGTCTGGTCTGTGTTCTCTCCTTCTTCTTCTGTTGTCTGGTCCTGTGTTCCTCTCCTCTCTTCTGTTGTCTGGTCCTTGTCCTTCTTCTTCCTTCTTCTTTCTTCTTCTGTTGTCTGGTCCTGTGTTCTCTCCTCTTCTTCTTCTTCTGTTGTCTGGTCCTGTGTTCTCTCCTCTCTTCTTCTTCTGTTGTCTGGTCCTGTGTTCTCTCCTCCTCTTCTTCTTCTGTTTGTCTGGTCCTGTGTTCTCTCCTCCTCTTCTTCTTCTGTTGTCTGGTCCTGTGTTCTCTCCTCCTCTTCTCTTCTGTTGTCTGGTCCTGTGTTCTCTCCTCCCTCTCTTCTTCTGTTGTCTGGTCCTGTGTTTCTCTCTCTCTTCTTCTTGTTGTCTGGTCCTGTGTTCTCTCCTCCTCTTCTTCTTCTGTTGTCTGGTCCTGTGTTCTCTCCTCCTCTTCTCTTCTTCTTTCTCTTTCTTCTCTTCTTCTTTCTTCTTCTTCTTCTTCTTCTTCTTTTCTTCTTCTTCTTCTTCTTCTTCTTCTTCTTCTGTTGTCTGGTCCTGTGTTCTCTCTTCTTCTTCTTCTGTTGTCTGGTCCTGTGTTCTCTCTTCTTCTTCTTCTGTTGTCTGGTCCTGTGTTCTCTCTCCTTCTTTCTTCTGTTGTCTGGTCCTGTGTTCTCTCCTCCTCCTCTCTTTCTGTTGTCTGGTCCTGTGTTCTCTCCTCTTCTTCTTCTTCTGTTGTCTGGTCCTGTGTTCTCTCCTCTTCTTCTTCTTTCTTCTGTTGTCTGGTCCTGTGTTCTCTTCTCTCTTCTTCTTCTTCTTCTTCTTCTTCTTCTTCTTTCTTCTCTTCTTCTTCTTCTTCTTCTGTTGTCTGGTCCTGTGTTCTCTCCTCCTCTTCTTCTGTTGTCTGGTCCTGTGTTCTCTCCTCTTCTTCTTCTGTTGTCTGGTCCTGTGTTCTCTCCTCTTCTTCTTCTGTTGTCTGGTCCTGTGTTCTCTCCTCCTCTTCTTCTTCTGTTGTCTGGTCCTGTGTTCTCTCCTCTTCTTCTTCTTCTTCTTCTTCTGTTGTCTGGTCCTGTGTTCTCTCCTCCTCTTCTTCTTCTGTTGTCTGGTCCTGTGTTCTCTCCTCTTCTTCTTCTTCTGTTGTCTGGTCCTGTGTTCTCTCCTCTTCTTCTTCTGTTGTCTGGTCCTGTGTTCTCTCCTCCTCTTCTTCTGTTGTCTGGTCCTGTGTTCTCTCCTCTTCTTCTTCTGTTGTCTGGTCCTGTGTTCTCTCCTCTTCTTCTTCTGTTGTCTGGTCCTGTGTTCTCTCCTCCTCTTCTTCTTCTGTTGTCTGGTCCTGTGTTCTCTCCTCCTCTTCTTCTGTTGTCTGGTCCTGTGTTCTCTCCTCCTCTTCTTCTGTTGTCTGGTCCTGTGTTCTCTCCTCCTCTTCTTCTTCTGTTGTCTGGTCCTGTGTTCTCTCCTCCTCTTCTTCTTCTGTTGTCTGGTCCTGTGTTCTCTCTTCTTCTTCTTCTTCTTCTTCTGTTGTCTGGTCCTGTGTTTCTTCTTCTTCTTCTTCTTCTTCTTCTTCTTCTTCTTCTTTCTTCTTCTTCTTCTTCTTCTTCTTCTGTTGTCTGGTCCTGTGTTCTCTCCTCCTCTTCTTTTGTTGTCTGGTCCTGTGTTCTCTCCTCCTCTTCTTCTTCTGTTGTCTGGTCCTGTGTTCTCTCCTCCTCCTCTTCTTATGTTGTCTGGTCCTGTGTTCTCTCCTCCTCCTCTTCTTCTGTTGTCTGGTCCTGTGTTCTCTCCTCCTCTTCTTCTTCTGTTGTCTGGTCCTGTGTTCTCTCCTCCTCTTCTTCTTCTGTTTGGTCCTGTGTTCTCTCCTCCTCCTCTTCTTCTGTTGTCTGGTCCTGTGTTCTCTCCTCCTCTTCTTCTTCTGTTGTCTGGTCCTGTGTTCTCTCCTCCTCTTCTTCTTCTGTTGTCTGGTCCTGTGTTCTCTCCTCCTCTTCTTCTTCTGTTGTCTGGTCTTGTGTTCTCTCCTCCTCTTCTTCTTCTTCTGTTGTCTGGTCCTGTGTTTTCTTCTTCTTCTTCTTCTTCTTCTTCTTCTTCTTCTTCTTCTTCTTCTTCTTCTTCTTCTTCTTCTTCTTCTTCTTCTTCTTCTTCTTCTTCTTCTTCTTCTTCTTCTTCTTCTTCTTCTTCTTCTGTTGTCTGGTCCTGTGTTCTCTCTTCTTCTTCTTCTGTTGTCTGGTCCTGTGTTTCTTCTTCTTCTTCTTCTTCTTCTTCTTCTTCTTCTTCTTCTTCTTCTGTTGTCTGGTCCTG
>NC_140166.1:41846991-42091991 GCF_963971535.1 Notolepis coatsorum | reverse complement strand
GTGTTCTCTCCTCCTCTTCTTCTTCTGTTGTCTGGTCCTGTGTTCTCTCCTCCTCTTCTTCTTCTGTTGTCTGGTCCTGTGTTCTCTCCTCCTCTTCTTCTTCTGTTGTCTGGTCCTGTGTTCTCTCCTCCTCTTCTTCTTCTTCTGTTGTCTGGTCCTGTGTTCTCTCCTCTTCTTCTTCTTCTTCTTCTGTTGTCTGGTCCTGTGTTCTCTCCTCTTCTTCTTCTTCTGTTGTCTGGTCCTGTGTTCTCTCCTCTTCTTCTTCTTCTGTTGTCTGGTCCTGTGTTCTCTCCTCTTCTTCTTCTGTTGTCTGGTCCTGTGTTCTCTCCTCTTCTTCTTCTGTTGTCTGGTCCTGTGTTCTCTCCTCTTCTTCTTCTGTTGTCTGGTCCTGTGTTCTCTCCTCTTCTTCTTCTTCTTCTTCTGTTGTCTGGTCCTGTGTTCTCTCCTCTTCTTCTTCTTCTGTTGTCTGGTCCTGTGTTCTCTCCTCTTCTTCTTCTTCTGTTGTCTGGTCCTGTGTTCTCTCCTCTTCTTCTTCTTTTGTTGTCTGGTCCTGTGTTCTTTCCTCTTCTTCTTCTTCTTCTTCTTCTTCTGTTGTCTGGTCCTGTGTTCTCTCCTCCTCTTCTTCTTCTGTTGTCTGGTCCTGTGTTCTCTCCTCTTCTTCTTCTTCTGTTGTCTGGTCCTGTGTTCTCTCCTCCTATTCTTCTTCTGTTGTCTGGTCCTGTGTTCTCTCCTCTTCTTCTTCTGTTGTCTGGTCCTGTGTTCTCTCCTCCTCCTCTTCTGTTGTCTGGTCCTGTGTTCTCTCCTCCTCCTCTTCTTCTGTTGTCTGGTCCTGTGTTCTCTCCTCCTCTTCTTCTTCTGTTGTCTGGTCCTGTGTTCTCTCCTCCTCTTCTTCTTCTGTTGTCTGGTCCTGTGTTCTCTCCTCTTCTTCTTCTTCTGTTGTCTGGTCCTGTGTTCTCTCTTCTTCTTCTTCTTCTGTTGTCTGGTCCTGTGTTCTCTCCTCCTCTTCTTCTTCTGTTGTCTGGTCCTGTGTTCTCTCCTCCTCTTCTTCTTCTGTTGTCTGGTCCTGTGTTCTCTCCTCCTCTTCTTCTTCTGTTGTCTGGTCCTGTGTTCTCTCCTCTTCTTCTTCTTCTTCTTCTTCTTCTTCTTCTTCTTCTTCTTCTTCTGTTGTCTGGTCCTGTGTTCTCTCCTCTTCTTCTTCTTCTGTTGTCTGGTCCTGTGTTCTCTCCTCTTCTTCTTCTTCTGTTGTCTGGTCCTGTGTTCTCTCCTCTTCTTCTTCTGTTGTCTGGTCCTGTGTTCTCTCCTCTTCTTCTTCTGTTGTCTGGTCCTGTGTTCTCTCCTCCTCTTCTTCTGTTGTCTGGTCCTGTGTTCTCTCCTCTTCTTCTTCTGTTGTCTGGTCCTGTGTTCTCTCCTCTTCTTCTTCTTCTTCTGTTGTCTGGTCCTGTGTTCTCTCCTCTTCTTCTTCTTCTGTTGTCTGGTCCTGTGTTCTCTCCTCTTCTTCTTCTTCTGTTGTCTGGTCCTGTGTTCTCTCCTCTTCTTCTTCTTTTGTTGTCTGGTCCTGTGTTCTTTCCTCTTCTTCTTCTTCTTCTTCTGTTGTCTGGTCCTGTGTTCTCTCCTCCTCTTCTTCTTCTGTTGTCTGGTCCTGTGTTCTCTCCTCTTCTTCTTCTTCTGTTGTCTGGTCCTGTGTTCTCTCCTCCTATTCTTCTTCTGTTGTCTGGTCCTGTGTTCTCTCCTCTTCTTCTTCTGTTGTCTGGTCCTGTGTTCTCTCCTCCTCCTCTTCTTCTGTTGTCTGGTCCTGTGTTCTCTCCTCCTCCTCTTCTTCTGTTGTCTGGTCCTGTGTTCTCTCCTCCTCTTCTTCTTCTGTTGTCTGGTCCTGTGTTCTCTCCTCCTCTTCTTCTTCTGTTGTCTGGTCCTGTGTTCTCTCCTCTTCTTCTTCTTCTGTTGTCTGGTCCTGTGTTCTCTCTCTTCTTCTTCTTCTTCTTCTTCTTCTTCTTCTTCTTCTTCTTCTTCTTCTTCTTCTTCTTCTTCTTCTTCTTCTTCTGTTGTCTGGTCCTGTGTTCTCTCCTCTTCTTCTTCTTCTTCTGTTGTCTGGTCCTGTGTTCTCTCCTCTTCTTCTTCTGTTGTCTGGTCCTGTGTTCTTTCCTCTTCTTCTTCTTTTGTTGTCTGGTCCTGTGTTCTTTCCTCTTCTTCTTCTTCTGTTGTCTGGTCCTGTGTTCTCTCCTCCTCCTCTTCTTCTGTTGTCTGGTCCTGTGTTCTCTCCTCCTCTTCTTCTTCTGTTGTCTGGTCCTGTGTTCTCTCCTCCTCCTCTTCTTCTGTTGTCTGGTCCTGTGTTCTCTCCTCCTCCTCTTCTTCTGTTGTCTGGTCCTGTGTTCTCTCCTCTTCTTCTTCTTCTGTTGTCTGGTCCTGTGTTCTCTCCTCCTCTTCTTCTTCTGTTGTCTGGTCCTGTGTTCTCTCCTCCTCTTCTTCTTCTGTTGTCTGGTCCTGTGTTCTCTCCTCCTCTTCTTCTTCTGTTGTCTGGTCCTGGGTTCTCTCCTCTTCTTCTTCTTCTTCTTCTTCTTCTTCTTCTTCTTCTTCTTCTTCTTCTTCTTCTTCTTCTTCTTCTTCTTCTTCTTCTTCTTCTTCTGTTGTCTGGTCCTGTGTTCTTCTTCTTCTTCTTCTTCTTCTTCTCTTCTTCTTCTTCTTCTTCTTCTTCTTCTTCTGTTGTCTGGTCCTGTGTTCTCTCCTCTTCTTCTTCTGTTGTCTGGTCCTGTGTTCTCTCCTCTTCTTCTTCTGTTGTCTGGTCCTGTGTTCTCTCCTCTTCTTCTTCTGTTGTCTGGTCCTGTGTTCTCTCCTCTTCTTCTTCTTCTGTTGTCTGGTCCTGTGTTCTCTCCTCTTCTTCTTCTTCTTCTGTTGTCTGGTCCTGTGTTCTCTCCTCTTCTTCTTCTTCTTCTTCTGTTGTCTGGTCCTGTGTTCTCTCCTCTTCTTCTTCTGTTGTCTGGTCCTGTGTTCTCTCCTCTTCTTCTTCTTCTTCTTCTTCTTCTTCTGTTGTCTGGTCCTGTGTTCTCTCCTCTTCTTCTTCTTCTTCTGTTGTCTGGTCCTGTGTTCTCTCCTCTTCTTCTTCTTTTGTTGTCTGGTCCTGTGTTCTTTCCTCTTCTTCTTCTTCTGTTGTCTGGTCCTGTGTTCTCTCCTCCTCTTCTTCTGTTGTCTGGTCCTGTGTTCTCTCCTCTTCTTCTTCTTCTGTTGTCTGGTCCTGTGTTCTCTCCTCCTCTTCTTCTTCTGTTGTCTGGTCCTGTGTTCTCTCCTCCTCTTCTTCTTCTGTTGTCTGGTCCTGTGTTCTCTCCTCTTCTTCTTCTTCTGTTGTCTGGTCCTGTGTTCTTTCTTCTTCTTCTTCTTCTTCTTCTTCTTCTTCTTCTTCTTCTTCTTCTTCTTCTTCTTCTTCTTCTGTTGTCTGGTCCTGTGTTCTCTCCTCTTCTTCTTCTTCTGTTGTCTGGTCCTGTGTTCTCTCCTCTTCTTCTTCTGTTGTCTGGTCCTGTGTTCTTTCCTCTTCTTCTTCTTTTGTTGTCTGGTCCTGTGTTCTTTCCTCTTCTTCTTCTTTTGTTGTCTGGTCCTGTGTTCTTTCCTCTTCTTCTTCTTCTGTTGTCTGGTCCTGTGTTCTCTCCTCCTCCTCTTCTTCTGTTGTCTGGTCCTGTGTTCTCTCCTCCTCTTCTTCTTCTGTTGTCTGGTCCTGTGTTCTCTCCTCCTCCTCTTCTTCTGTTGTCTGGTCCTGTGTTCTCTCCTCCTCCTCTTCTTCTGTTGTCTGGTCCTGTGTTCTCTCCTCTTCTTCTTCTTCTTCTGTTGTCTGGTCCTGTGTTCTCTCCTCTTCTTCTTCTGTTGTCTGGTCCTGTGTTCTCTCCTCTTCTTCTTCTTCTTCTTCTTCTTCTGTTGTCTGGTCCTGTGTTCTCTCCTCTTCTTCTTCTTCTTCTGTTGTCTGGTCCTGTGTTCTCTCCTCTTCTTCTTCTGTTGTCTGGTCCTGTGTTCTCTCCTCTTCTTCTTCTTCTGTTGTCTGGTCCTGTGTTCTCTCCTCCTCTTCTTCTTCTGTTGTCTGGTCCTGTGTTCTCTCCTCTTCTTCTTCTTCTGTTGTCTGGTCCTGTGTTCTCTCCTCCTCTTCTTCTTCTGTTGTCTGGTCCTGTGTTCTCTCCTCTTCTTCTTCTGTTGTCTGGTCCTGTGTTCTCTCCTCCTCTTCTTCTTCTGTTGTCTGGTCCTGTGTTCTCTCCTCTTCTTCTTCTTCTGTTGTCTGGTCCTGTGTTCTCTCCTCTTCTTCTTCTTCTGTTGTCTGGTCCTGTGTTCTTTCTTCTTCTTCTTCTTCTTCTTCTTCTTCTTCTTCTTCTTCTGTTGTCTGGTCCCGTGTTCTCTCCTCCTTCTTCTGTTGTCTGGTCCTGTGTTCTCTCCTCCTCTTCTTCTTCTGTTGTCTGGTCCTGTGTTCTCTCCTCCTCTTCTTCTTCTGTTGTCTGGTCCTGTGTTCTCTCCTCCTCCTCTTCTTCTGTTGTCTGGTCCTGTGTTCTCTCCTCTTCTTCTTCTTCTGTTGTCTGGTCCTGTGTTCTCTCCTCTTCTTCTTCTTCTGTTGTCTGGTCCTGTGTTCTCTCCTCTTCTTCTTCTTCTTCTTCTGTTGTCTGGTCCTGTGTTCTCTCCTCTTCTTCTTCTTCTGTTGTCTGGTCCTGTGTTCTCTCCTCCTCTTCTTCTGTTGTCTGGTCCTGTGTTCTCTCCTCCTCTTCTTCTGTTGTCTGGTCCTGTGTTCTCTCCTCTTCTTCTTCTGTTTGGTCCTGTGTCCTCTCCTCTTCTTCTGTTGTCTGGTCCTGTGTTCTCTCCTCTTCTTCTTCTGTTTGGTCCTGTGTCCTCTCCTCTTCTTCTGTTGTCTGGTCCTGTGTGCTCTCGGCTGTACGCGTGACTCGATGCAACGTCATCATATCTTACAATGCTTGGTGTCGAAACGTAAAAAAAAAAAAAGGGATTTCCCGTGCCACAGATTTCACTTCAGGACAGGAGGATGACTGCGATGTTGGGGCAGGAGAAGCTCCGAGGCTTCCAGCTGTCAGGACTCGTCCGCGTCGCCTGATGGACAGCGACGGTCCAGCAGCACAATTCTTAGAACTGGACAACAAAAGCCGCTGCAGCATATTGAATTGTCAGCGTCCCCAGCGTTAGTTTCTGTGTGCATAGGGTGCTGCTCACTATCTTTGTAATTTTCTGCCTGAGGGGGCACTATAAATGATGGCTTTGTCCTCTTGTCGCTTTTCGTATGAAGTCGATTTTTGGGAACAGCGTAAACAAGCTTGGAATTTATTGTATTCCCCCCCCCCCCCCCCCCTTCCTCCTCCTCCTCCAGAAAAATGAAAGCATTCCAGTTTGACAGTCCACTCTGCTGAAATGTGGACCGCTTTGACCTTTTGTTTTGACTCGAGCACGTTGTATTTAGCTTGTTATGTCACCGCCGGGAGGCTATTCGGGGTCCGAACCGACTGCCGGATTCAGTGAATTTACCCTCTAAATGATTCCGTCAACACATAAACACAGAGACTATCAACACGTAAACAGGTCGGCGTGTGCCGGTAAGCTATGCCATGAGAGAGAGACGTACGGTTCATATTGTCATCGTGGAGGGGCTACTCTCTCAGCTGCTGCTGCTGCTGAGAGACTAATTACCATGGATGCGTTCACTGGATCACATTCCGAAATCTGGAAATGATTTCTCCAAACTGGTTGGAACCACGGTGGAGATAACGGTGATTTCTTTACCCACAGGCCTCCCTCCATGCACCTCCTTTAACGGCCAGAGCAGCAGCAGCTCTTGCCAGAGGAAATATGTTAATTGGTGAGCCCCACAAAACATGGGGAGGGAGGGAGGGAGGGAGGGAGGGAGAGAGGGAGAGAGAGAGATGCGAGGGAGGGAGAGAGAGAGAGATAGATAGATAGAGACCACCCCTCCATCCATCCACTCGCCCACCCAGTCACATATCTGTGTGAGTCGAAAGGACCACCGCACAATTCTCAACATTCCACTTTTCCCCATGCAGGCCCGCACAGAGAGAGAGAGAGAGAGGGTGTCCAAAAATCCCATGCATTGGTCGGGTCAGTCAGTGACTCCAATTTTGATTTGAGCATCACCACGCATGCACACAGTCGCGATGTCCCCAACCGTCAAAAGTCGCTGAGTCAGCTCGGGCAGTGGCCACACGAGGGCTAGCCGTAGAAATGCCTGAGCTTAATGAGGCCGGGCGCACCGGTTGTTTGTAAACTCACCCTGGGTGAATGTGCGGGCAGCGACACACGGGCCCTGCCAAGGGAGAGAGGGAGAAAGAGAGAAGATAATGTGATAAGTCACGGGCGTGTGTATCGGTGCCTTTTCACAGCTGTGGAGAATGACCCAGAGGATCTTAAAGCAGTAGCACTCCTACAGTATATGACATGCTGCACCTAGGGAGGGGGGGGAGGGGGGGGGAGTGCCTCAATTTCAGGTGGCACACTCCTACTACGAGAGATCGGCGCTTCTCCTACCGGGCGCCTTCCCGCAAAGTGAGAATGAACTTGTAAAACGGGCCCCAGAGTGAGAAGCGGAGAGCGTTTGTTGCACGTCGTGTGTTGCGGAGAGCGTTTGTGGCACATCGTGTGTTGCGGAGAGCGTTTGTGGCACACTGTGTGTTGCGGAGAGCATTTGTGGCACATCGTGTGTTGCGGAGAGCGTTTGTGGCACACTGTGTGTTGCAGAGAGCGTTTGTGGCACGTCGTGTGTTGCGGAGAGCGTTTGTTGCACGTCGTGTGTTGCGGAGAGCGTTTGTGGCACGTCGTGTGTTGCGGAGAGCGTTTGTTGCACGTCGTGTGTTGCGGAGAGCGTTTGTTGCACGTCGTGTGTTGCGGAGAGCGTTTGTTGCACGTCGTATGTTGCGGAGAGCGTTTGTGGCACGTCGTGTGTTGCGGAGAGCGTTTGTGGCACGTCGTGTGTTGCGGAGAGCGTTTGTGGCACATCGTGTGTTGCGGAGAGCGTTTATGGCACACTGTGTGTTGCGGAGAGCGTTTGTGGCACATCGTGTGTTGCGGAGAGCGTTTGTTGCACATCGTGTGTTGCGCCGGGGCTGCTGTGAAGTGCTGGAGCCTGTGAAGCTGTGTCACTTTTCTCCTCCAGTAAACAGGCCTGATGAGGATCCCTGCCCCCTTTTGAGGGGCCCGCCTGGCTGTTTATGAGCCAGTCAGGGGCTGTTTGTGCATGTGAGAGAGAGAGGGAGGGAGAGAGAGAGGGAGAGAGGGTTACAGTACTTCGGGAAAAGCCAGCCTCTATTGCAGAGTTTTCGCCATGGTGTCGTCAGCCTGTGAGTGTGTGTGTGTGGTCAAAAGCCTCTTACAGGGATAGTTAGGTTAGATCAAGTACGGCAGCTTACTTCCTCCTGGAGAGGAAGATATTGGGTGTTTTGTAAATGGGAGAAGGCATGGAAATTTAGATTTTAGTGAATTGTTTTGAATTTGACAAATGATAAAACTGCATGGATATTGTTGTCAGAAAGACACGTGCTTATTTCATTATTACCGAATCTCCACTTTGACCAAAGGTGTTGGACATGAGGATAAAAACACTGTACTGAACACCACAAACATGCATCAAATATGAGAAGGATATATCCGTTGTTTAATCATAATGCAGTTATTTTTTTTTATCTACTTTTTCTCCACCTTTTTTCTGTGATTATTTTAAATTTTTTTCCATCCCAATTTACTTCTCGTGCCAATTCTCCCTCCCCTGTCCTGATCGTTGCTCCTCGCATATGCCCCCCACTGGCCGGTTGTAGGGAGGATAGAAGCCTTGCATCACATGTCCCCTCCGATACATGTGGAGGCAGCCTGTCGCATCTTTTCACCTGCCAGCGCGGACTCTCATTTGGCGAGGAGTAACGTGTAGGAGGCTCACACTACCCCCGCCATTTTTTTCTTGACTTTGCTGTGCAGGCGCCCCAACCGACCTGTAGGAGTCGCTGTTCACAACGACCAGACTACCACCCTTCAACTTCCCACCGCTAACTCTGCCAATTGAGTTGGTATGACGGTCGGCCCAAGCCGGAGGCAACGCAGACAGCCGGATTCGAACCCGGTGTCTCTTGTGTTGGTAACGAGCGCAATGTCCGCTGCGCCACCCAGCCGCCTATCATAATGCAGTTTTAAGTGTGGTCGTTAAAGGCACAATCTGGTATTTCTTTGTACCATATGTACATGTGGGGTACTTTAACATACATTCTTAATCTGTAGATTGAAAATAAGCTTTTTGGACCCTCCTTCACCTATAACTGAATATAAGTCTTTTTACAAACATGATTAGTGTAAACAAACCTTTCATTGCCACAAAATACAGCAAAGTAATATGTAGGCCCGTCTGTTGTCTAGTGTTAGTGTCTGTTGTCTAGTGTTAGTCCTTGTATCAAGAGCTCAACCAATCAGAGAACAAAAACATGTCTCCATTCCTCTCTTTTTATGCCGGGGCTATCTGTTTGTTTACATTTGGATTACAAATTGGGCCTTTAACACGCACAATATCTCATGTCTATCCATATCAATAAACAGACAAAATAATAGACTAATAGGGACATGTTATAAGCCTAGTATAAGATATTCTAAGGGCTCGTACACAATCAGACTGTATGTCTTATTATTTCACTTATTTTCTAAATAAATGTGGGATTCATTTTTATTTTCTACAAACCCATCTGGAGATCCGTCTTAATTGCCACGGTGATTAACCGCCACGGTAATTGCGCAGACATTTTTGGAACGTGACCTTTTCCTTTTGTACGAGGTAGTGACGCCGAAGTGCGAGCGATGGAACAACACCGCCTGGCGATGACGGCAGCCGGTGTGACATTTCACTGAACAAGTCATTCCAGACAATTATGTGCTTGGTTGATCTACTCCTGTTGTCCCAGGAAGCCCTGTCGTTTCCCCATGTGGCACAACTGGGGCGCGATGACCAGCAGGCCCTTATGTAAACTTCCAGGCCTGCTGCTTATACTTATTAGCATCACTTCATTAAAATATTATCCGCCATCCCCTCTCTCACCATGGAGGGGGGGGGGGGGGGGGGGGGGGGGGCGGGGGGATCACCGCGCGGCAATGCGTCTCATTGTTCTGCTCATGAGAAAAGGCATCCTTGAATAATTAGCGGGCCCTGGCCCGAGCGGAGCGGCCTGTGATGTAACAGAACTGGGATGTTTGGCATTATAAGAATGTCCCATTTCCATTCGACACTGTGTCACTTTGGGGGCCTTTTCGTGTGTAGTCTAGCGTGCACAATATCACCGGGGGACCTCCCGTCAGCCACGTCCCCCAGTGGGGACACATGAGATGACACAGTGGCCTCTCTACCCTGTGTGACACGGCTCCACTTTCAAGGTGGCATTCCACTCTGTAAACATCGAAAAGACTTTGTTTATTGAAACCCTTTCACTACCACACTACCAAAGGGGTAACCCTTTCACTGTGACGATACAGAAGGTTAACCCTTTCACTGCCGCATGACAAAGGGTTAACCCTTTCACAAACGCACTACAGAAGGTTAACCCTTTCACTACCACACTACAGACCAGGTCAGCCCAGACCCTTGAGGTCTTTAAGTCCCAGCTCAAGACTATCTATTCTCCCTAGCCTTTGACCAGAGCTGAGCCTGCCTCCTAGGTCGTTACTATTAGTCCTTTTATGCCTTATTTTGTATTCTACTGCACTTTTCTTTCTTTTATTCTTATTTTGTTTTTCTATCTGAACCTCTCTGCACTTATTTGTATTTGCACTTTTTGCACTTTTATATTTAGTATGTTTTGTATAATGTATTTTGCTTTGCTCTGTTTTATCTGTGAAGCACTTTGGTACAGTCACAACTGTTGTAAACGTGCTATATAAATACACAATTATTAATTGATTGACTACATGTTATCCGTCTGTAGTGTGGTAGTGAAAGGTTAACCTTCTGTAGTGTGGTAGTGAAAGGTTAACCTTCTGTAGTGTGGTAGTGAAAGGGTTAAACATGTTTAGTATATATTGGCCACTAAGTTCAATAATACCACATTTCAGTGACTACCCAATGTGTTGGAATGGGGGACACATTGACCTCTCCCCCCCCCCCCCCCTTCCTTCCCCTCCATGTTGCGAGGTGGCTCCCCTCTCATTCTATAGAGCAGGTTGCGCAACTCCACTGCAGTCGCTGGGAATGGGGGGGAAACTCAAAATGGGCGTTACTCTTTCCAAATGTGGCGGGAATGGCATTTTGACCGGTTCAAATGTCACCCGTTGTGGTTCTGTGTCGAAGCACGAGCTCCTTTGGAAGTCAGAGGAGGCCACTGCGAGCGCCGTGTCACGATCTAATTCTCTAAATGTCATTGTGCGTTCGGCAGGTCCTCGACAACTCGTAAAGACGGAAATTTCCGAGTTTACCGCCAGGAAATTGCAGTTGAAACGGCCAACCGAGTGGTAAATACCAGTGCGGAAACTCGGGACAAGTTCCATGATGACCAGAGTTTACGAGTTGTGACGTATCACACAAGCACCTTTTTTGTGGTGCAAACATACTTTATTAGGCACACAGGGAGTATCGTGAGACATCATCATCAGACATATCATATGATGTTGATAGTGATGCACGATATATCGGCCGCCGATATAATATCGACCGATATGGCAGTTTTTTTACACATCAGTATCGGTCCGATATCAAGATTGGGCCGATATATAAAAAAATAAAATAAAATAAAAAAAATGTTTAGTCATTTCTGAAAATAACTTACAAAAGTAAAAAAATAATAATGCGTTTTGGAAAATAGCTCTTTATTTGATTATCATAAAAAAGTGTTTTCTATACAGAGATATCAACATCGGTAAATATCGGTATCGGCCAGAACAGCAATATTAATATCGGTATCGGCCACAATTTTCACATCACTAGATGTTGACATGCTGGGATTCCATAAAAATTGCTCAAACCAATCAAGAAATGAAGGTTGAATAATCTGACTGAATCTAATACCTTGGATCTGATTGGTCCTGACTTTAAAAACGTAACTAGCACACCCGAATGCTATCATCTTGTATACCATTTACATTTCCATTTTGTCATTTAGCTGACGCTTTTATCCAAAGCGACTTACAAGTTCTGTAAGACAAGTCAGCAGGAAGGGTACAACTCTTTCAGCTGAGTAACAATGATCAAACAGTGCTGAAACTTGGGTGCTGCAGTATTGAGTGCATAGACATAAGACATATTATTATTAGTATAGTAGGAGGAGTGCATGGTAGTATAGGACAGTAAGAAGGTTAGTGTGTCCCCCCCCCCCTCGAAAACGAGATAGCATATCTCAAGGGGTTTATCCTTCAAATAAATTAAAAAATTTTCATTTCAGATATTGATTGAAGAAGTGTGTTTTTAGTCGACAGCGAAAGATTAGTTGGGATTCGGCTGTCCTAACTGTGGTGGGAACTGTGAAGTTCATTCCACCATTGAGGAGCGAGAATAGGCAGCTTCTCTTTGATGACCCTCCCGGAGCTCGGATAGGAGTAGGTCTGAGGCGGCCAGAAGATGCAGAGCGTAGGGGTCTTGAGGGTGTGTAGTTAGAGACCATTGACCGGAGGTAGGCAGGAGCCGTTCCCTTCACCGTGCGTTATGCCAGGTCAAGGACCTTGAAGCGGATTCGTGCGGCGATGGGGAGCCAGTGCAGGTCCCTGAGAAGTGGGGTAACATGGGCAGATTTTGGTTGGTTGGAGATAGGGCTGGGCGATAAAACGATAACGATAACTAGCGCGATAAATTATTTCCTCGAAATAAACATGAAACGTGGTCGCAAAGTTTCGATATATCGATTTTCCAAGCTTGGCTCCGTTCAGCCTCGGCTCAGCACACTCACTAACAACAACCAACCTTACGTGATGACCTGCTACGCACAACAGCTAACAACCAATCAGTGAAGGAGATGGCCGAGAGCAACGGAGACCCGGAAGGAGACCCAGAGCGGTAGGACTCACTCAACAACAAGGCTTGCTAGGCTAATTAGCTTGCACGGCGTTGTTTTATATATTTACGTGCCGAGTATGTGTGTGTGGTGAATTCTGAGGCCACGTTTATAGTAGTGGGGGTATACAGTGGAAGTCGTTTCAATATATTGTGGCGGAAGAGAGTATTTTAGTGTGATATTTAGCACATTGTCATGGAATACACCGCGTAGAAGCAACAGGCTGGCTAGGTTAACTAGCTTGCACGGCACTGTTTTATATATTTACGTGCCGAGTATGTGTGTGTTTTGAATTCTGAGGCCACGTTTATAGTAGTGTGGCGGGAGTGGACGTCGTTTCAATATATTGTGGCGGAAGAGAGTATTTTAGTGTCATATTTATTGTCATGAGATACTCCGCTTGTCGGCTAACTGCTAACGTGCGAGGACTGATGACGACATCAACTCGACTTGAGACATTCGCAGCAGCATATTAGAAGTTAATTAAACTTGACGGACATTATATCGACGATAATTATCGATATCGAATTATATGAAAATAATTTAATTTATCGCGATAACGTTTTTGGTCATATCGCCCAGCCAGATCAAACGGGCGGCTGCGTTCTGGACCATTTGGTTATCTCGCCGGTGGTTGAGCGCCAATCACGAGAAAAGTCGGGTTTTAATCGTTATTTCTTTTATTTGCTATTTCTTTTATTCGCTATATCCATTCATAATTCATCCATCCAGCCTGATGTTATCATTGGGAATGGCTCTGAGATTGCAAACGGCCAATACCGCCGCCTAACACCTTGCGGTTTGCGCCTTGCGGTATTGCACATCATTGGAATCCCTCTGGCTTGGGCTGTGCATCGATCTAAGAAGTCCGGTCCGGGTTTTCCTTCTTGGTCATGACTAACGTTATAAGACACGGATTGGGGACACTGGAGCACCGTGGATTCATGTGTTTTGGTGCATAAACGTTGGAAAGACGACTGCGATCAATATTTGGAATGGCGATCAGGAATTGGATTATTCTTTTTGCAGTACATCAGATATGAGGTAAGGACTATATGTTACCAATCTTGCGTTGATCAGATGATTTTTTCGCCACCATCGGAACGTGTGTCTGTAATGTACTGTGTAATATAAGCCGTTGGTGGCGCTCGAAGCATATAAACCCCCCCCACCCTTTCGTGCGTGCATGATGCAACATAATACAGCGTTTATTTCAGAATGATTCATAAATCAAGCGAGAAATGGCACGATTTCTAAGGAAATGCATTGAAGCGCGGTTTGCTGGAGTTTCTTGAGATTAGACAGGATCACTCTAAAACTATACTCATATTCACCACGGTATAAAACGGAAATGTATGTATGAAAAGATTATCTGTTTTTTTGCATGTTGACCGGAAGAAACTCACTGACAATCGACGTGTTTATTAGATCCATAGCTATAATATTTAATATAGTTTTTAGCCCTGCAAACACCGCCATGTACCCCTATTCTTTAAAGCGCTGGCCTTCTTACCACAAGGTAAACAGCGACCTCTAGGCGCTGATTGAGTTAAAAAAATTTATTATTATTGACTTGTTGGTAGCTTGTATGAGCTACTTATTTAACCTTTATTTTACCAGGTAGTCACTTGAGATCAAAGATCTCTTTTTCGAGCAAGACCTTGTTGGAAGCTTGTGTGAGCTACCTGTTGGTATCTTGTGTGAGCTACTTGTTGGTAGCTTGTGTGAGCTACTTGTTGACTTGTTGGTAGCTTGTGTGAGCTACTTGTTGGTAGCTTGTGTGAGCTACTTGTTGGTAGCTTGGATGAGCTACTTGTTGGTAGCTTGTGCGAGCTACTTGTTGGTAGCTTGTGTGAGCTACTTGTTGGTAACTTGTGTGAGCTACTTGTTGGTAGCTTGTGTGAGCTACTTGTTGACTTGTTGGTAGCTTGTGTGAGCTACTTGTTGGTAGCTTGGATGAGCTACTTGTTGGTAGCTTGTGTGAGTTACTTGTTGGTAGCTTGTGTGAGCTACTTGTTGGTAGCTTGGATGAGCTACTTGTTGGTAGCTTGTGTGAGCTACTTGTTGGTAGCTTGTGTGAGCTACTTGTTGGTAACTTGTGTGAGCTACTTGTTGGTAGCTTGTGTGAGCTACTTGTTGACTTGTTGGTAGCTTATGTGAGCTACTTGTTGGTAGCTTGTGTGAGCTACTTCTTGGTAGCCTGTGTGAGCTACTTCTTGGTAGCTTGTGTGAGCTACTTGTTGGTAGCTTGTGTGAGCTACTTGTTGGTAGCTTGTGTGAGCTACTTGGTAGCTTGTGTGAGCTACTTGTTGGATACCACTGCTCTAGAGAAAACAGTGTATTATTTAGTGTATTAAAGGGATAGTTTGGATTGTGAAATACTTAGGCGTGTAATTCATGCATAACCATTAGCTTACTGACAGAGTCCCGTGGTCGGAGTTCTCGCCAGGTTCCAAATGAACCGAGAAGCTTCAGACAGCAGGCAGCACACAGGGTCAGAGGCACGCCACAACATGCACACAAAAGCTTTAACCACCCACAACAGAACACAGCGGTCCTCATGCGCTTCCCGTGCTTCAGACCAATGTGATGCCGTTTGGAACTATCCCCGCAGTTTTTCTACAGGACATCATTTTGCTCAGAATTGTCAAATTTAGAATTCATTCAAAATGATCAACCTTATTATGCAATCATTGAAAACAATGTCTAGACAGGATCACATTTCACTCAAATAAATGTCACAGCACCCACATTTATCTACAGCACCCACATGTACCAAAGAGCACCCACATGTACCAAAGAGCACCCACATGTAGCAGAGAGCACCCACATGTACCAAAGAGCACCCACATGTACCTTACAGCACCCACATGTACCTACAGCACCCACATGTAGCAAAGAGCACCCACATGTACCAAAGAGCACCCACATGTACCTTACAGCACCCACATGTACCTACAGCACCCACATGTAGCAAAGAGCACCCACATGTACCAAAGAGCACCCACATGTACCTTACAGCACCCACATGTACCTTACAGCACCCACATGTACCTTACAGCACCCACATGTACCTACAGGACCCACATGTATCTTACAGCACCAACATGTACCTTACAGCACCCACATGTACCTTACAGCACCCACATGTACCTACAGCACCAATATGTACCTTACAGCACCCACATGTACCTTACAGCACCCACATGTACCTTACAGCACCAACATGTACATACAGGACCCACATGTACCTTACAGCACCCACATGTACCTTACAGGACCCACATGTACCTTACAGCACCAACATGTACCTTACAGCACCCACATGTACCTTACAGGACCCACATGTACCTACAGGACCCACATGTACCTTACAGCACCAACATGTACATACAGGACCCACATGTACCTTACAGCACCAACATGTACCTTACAGGACCCACATGTACCTACAGGACCCACATGTACCTTACAGGCAGCACCAATATGTACCTTACAGGACCCACATGTACCTTACAGGACCCACATGTACCTTACAGCACCAACATGTACCTACAGGACCCACATGTACCTACAGGACCCACATGTACCTTACAGGCAGCACCAATATGTACCTTACAGGACCCACATGTACCTTACAGGACCCACATGTACGGGCCCGGCACATACTGTACTGGTAATGTAGCTTACATGACATTACAATCACTCTTCTTGGAAAGCGACCCATTCTTTATAATCACTTTTCTTGGAAAGCAAGGGAACTGGAGAATTGGCTCTATGCTGTAATGTTGTAATTCCCAGGTTATTTCGTAACCCTCTGAGAACTATTATGCCCAGGTTATGTGTGTGTGTGTGTGTGTGTGTGTGTGTGTGTGTGTGTGTGTGTGTGTGTGTGTGTGTGTGTGTGTGTGTGTGTGTGTGTGTGTGTGTGTGTGTGTGTGTGTGTGTGTGTGTGTGTGTGTGTGTGTGTGTGTGTGTGTGTGTGTGTGTGTGTGTGTGTGTGTGTGTGTGTGTGTGTGTGTGTGTGTGTGTGTGTGTGTGTGTGTGTGTGTGTGTGTGTGTGTGTGTGTGTGTGTGTGTGTGTGTGTGTGTGTGTGTGTGTGTGTGTGTGTGTGTGTCAACATTAGGTGCCATTAGGCGACAGTGGCTCGGGAGGTAGAGCAGTCGTCTGGCAATCCGGAGGTTCCCGGTTCGATTCCCGGGCAGCATGTCGATGTGTCCTTGAGCAAGACAGTTAACCCCTAATTGCTCCCGATGAGAAGGTTGTCACCTTGCATGTCGGTGTGTGAGTAACAAATTGTAAAGTGCTTTGGATAAAAGCCCTATATAAAAAAGCAGCCATTTACCATATATAAGTGTTCCATCTAAAAGCTGGAAACCTGAAGATTAATTTGAGATGAAGCATTACTGTAGCGCTATGTCAATCTGTTGCAGTCAATAAATGTGCAATTAACATTGTGTTTTGATTTGCACCTATTCAAATATGTAAGGTTTAGAGTCCGTAAGGGTATGGAACGTTATTAAGGCCACTATATGATGGCCACTCCCCCGAGCTCAGTTATGTGTAAAAGAAGTTATTTGAAGGATAAACCCCTTGATAGATACTATTAGTTTGTTACACAGATTTGCTGCATTATATTTGTGACCCCTTGAAAACCACTCCAAAAGACCACATAAAGCTATTAAAATATTGAATAACTCTTGTGAAATGTTCATACTGTGGAATTTGGAACTATTGACATGGATATTTCTCCAAGAAAATGTATTTTAGGGGTGCGGCTGGGTAGCGCAGTGGACTAAGCACTCGCCTACCACCGCAGATACACTGGGACCGAATCCAGCTGTCAGCGGTACCTCCGGCTTGGTCAGTCGTCCCTACTAACACAATTGGCAGTGTTAGCGGGTGGGAAGCCAGTGGGGTACGTACGTGTCCTGGTCGTTGTAAACTGCGACTCCTACTGGTCAGGTCGGGCGCCTGTTCAGCAGGGAGTGGATCTGGGGGAAATAGCGGGAACCCCCAGCGTTACGTTCCCCCAGTGAAACTCCTCACTGTCGGGTGAAAAGAAGCGGCTGGCGACTCCACATGTATCAGAGGAGGCAGTAGTTCTACACCCTCCCCAGGCCGACAATGGGGCAATGTGCGACCAGGAAGGGAATTGGCATAACGACTAAATTGGGATGGGTGAAAAATACAGAAAGCCCCAAAAAATATATTAAAAATATAAAATGAAAAAAAGTTGTTTGGCGAGCACTTTTATTTTCTGAATATTGCTCAGAATATCTGCCTCATTGACAATGTATCCAGACAAACATACACTCTCCTATTGGCCCCAGTCTATTTTGGGTGTGTAAAGGTTCGTGGTGCTTTGATGAACTGTCATGTACAGAGGTCTATTGACCATACAAGATAGTAATCTGGGCAGGTGTTACATGAGCAAAAAACAACCCCCTCAGTGGAAAAATGCTTCTCAAAACAGTCCCGGGTAGGCAGATAGTAAACAAAGACGTTTTCAGATGGTAAATGGTATTTATTAGGTGTGGGGCTTCCAACCCACGGCCTGTTCCCCAAAGGGGAAAAGGGGATGTTATTAGGGGATTTCAACCCTAGATCACACAGAGGGAAAAGGGTAAGGGGAGAACAAACAAGAAAGATATAAATGGACAAACAGACAACACTAGGGATTAAATGATAAGGCCAATAATATAGATATGCTCCCCCATGAATGTGTCAATTAACACAGAGGCCAATCTATATATATGTCTCTATACGTTACCTGGTAGCAACGCTAGCTCAGATACCTACCAGTGTGAATAGGACGAACACACAGTCTCATACAGTTATGGAGACAAGGCCAAATACACTACAACAAGGGCAAATGAAACACAGGTCCACCGCAGTGGCAACCACAGGCAACCTTCGACACCGTGATCACCAGCCAGTGACACAATGAGGCGCCTCGTGTGTGTGTGATCTTCCAGCTTATATCCACCCATCCAACTAACTGCCCACAGGTGTAATCAAGCAGGTGCAATCAGCTCAATCAGGAGGATGAGTGGTCTCTGGGAAGAAGAGAGAAAGCAGCGTTAAAGATGACACATCACACCACCAAGAACAACATAACCCAACTCATGATACAATCTGATGTTCACATGGTCTCTTAATACAGTAATAATGATAATGACCAACCCACGTACGTCACATGAACCTATAGGCACAAATTAGGTCATTTATGCACAGTGAGTTCAAGTTTAGAACAACAAGTTTAGAACTCACATTGAAAGAGCTGCTGTGTCCTAATGTGAAAAACTGTGATTGTTATGTCTGATGCCTATCTTTTTTCTGTTGTGAAGCACTTTGAGCTGCACATTTTGTATGAAAGGTGCTATACAAATAAAGTGTATTATTATTATTAGTGTGAGTACTCACATCATCACGCATGAATGCAGTTGGATCCACAAGAGTCTCAGTTTTACAGCCATTATTTATGCAAGACCACAGTATGCCGAAATAGGCAGATATAGAATAATTTTCAAAAAGTAAAAATAACATCTTTGTACTGCATGCCAGTGGCCATGCCAATTCTGCAACTCAGATTTTTAAATTTGGAGCAATATCTATAGCCCCCATCCAGGCAAGCTAGGTACGGATCCCAGGTCTGCACCCTCGTAGTCGATTGAGCGATTAATTGGTTGGTTTGGTCTTAGTCGACCAAGACTTTGTTAGTCCAGTGCTTCTCAAACTTTTTCTGTCAGGCCCCCCTTTGGCGGACCAAAATATTTTGGGCCCCCCCTCGCCCCAACAAAATAGTCATGAAATGGGCCATGTTTAAATTTATTGAAATAACACCAATATCGTGACCTTTCAAATTGACAACACCTTCCCTCGCGAGAGCCACCTTGCCTCGCTGTGAAACAGCACTGCAGAATGGTCAGCTCCCATCTCCTCACACAGCGCAGAGAACAGGCGCGCTTTCAGGGGTCGGGTTTTGATGAAATTTACCACGTTTATAACTTCTGTCAAAACCTCATTCAGCTCAGGGGTAAGCGGTCTTGACGCTGGCGCCTCTCTGTGAATTTACAGTGCGTCCATTGCGCGTTTGGCGAGACCCCCTTGATGAGCGCCTGTAGCCCCCTCCTTTTCCCTGCCATGGCCTGCGCACCGTCAGAGCAAAAGCCCACACAGTTCTCCCATTTCAGTCCATGTTCTGTCAGGTAACTGTCAATAATTTTGAAGAGCTCATCAGCTGTCGCTCTGTTTTTGACATATTTGCAAAACAGCAGATCTTCACTCAGTGACTGGAAATGTACAAAGCGAACATAGGAAATAAGCAAACAGTCTTTATTGCTGTCGGTCTTTGACAAGGCAACACGCATGTCATCCTCAAGGCTCAACTTGGCCCTATATTTTGTTTTCAGAGCTGTCATGGATGAAAAGCCAGCTTCACACATATGTGGTGCTGAATGGTATCAACACCTTAACTGCTGCATCATGAGATACTTGGTACTCAGCACCACACTCTGAAACTAGCTCTCCAGGTGGTATCAGATGAGATTTCAATGAGTTCTTCCAAGAGTTTGGATGGAGATGTGTCAGGAAGCTTTGTCTCAATGTTGTCTGTAAAGTTTTTTTTTATCCACAGTAACCTGGTGATCCTTTTCTGTGTTTTATTAAATAATGATTTTCAGATTTTGAGAAATGGTCAAACTTATCCAAATATGGTATTTTCATGGAGAACAGTGCAGCTGCAACAGATAGCACTTTAGTGATAATTTTCTGTAATCCAAAAAAATAAAAAATAAAATGTGTTTGTTTTTAATCTCAAGGCTCCCCCTGTCATGCCTCTGCGCCCCCCCTGGGGGGCGCGCCCCACACTTTGAGAAACACTGTTAGTCAATGAGTGGATTTTAATGCATTTTATTTTCCATGCTGAATCAGTTATTTTCTGAAAAGTCATCAGAACATCTCTGGTAAGCGCTAAATTTAAAGAGGTCCTTCTGTACGACCGCATGTGGCAAACACAATTTCACAGATTTAGTCAATTAAATCAAGTAATTGATTAGTTGACTAAATCTATGACCAATAGTCAACTAAGAATTGATTTAGTCGAGGACAGCTCTGCTAGTTTCATGATACCGCGGCGCTGTCTAGATTTAATATGAAACCAGCTCTTATCATGGTGTCAAAGGGTTGACCACACACTGCATAAATTGCTGGTGTAATTTAAAGAGGTCAGGGGGTTGTTTCATATTAACTGCTAGTGGTCGACCGATATGGGGTTTTCACTGGCCGATGCCAATACCGATATTGAGAGAGCAGCGTGGCCGATATAATGATAACCTTTTGCATCTGATAAAAAATCAACAATTTAATATTAACAAATGGGACACAAAAAATGTCTCCTTTTCTTTAATAGATTTTCTCTACTTATTATTTTAAATCAATAAATGTATCGAACAAAATAAATTGATTGAAAATAAAAAAATAAATCTTTTTGCAATCAGTTGACGCTTGAGATTGACACAAGGGGGTGGGGCTAAATGTTGTGTTAATTGGCCATGTGGACACGGTTATCAGCCGATGCAGATTATTTCAAAATGTTACATGTCTGCCGATTAATTGGCCAGACAGATGAATTGGTCAATCACTCAGCAGGTTTGTGTACTATATTATCATTATATCAAGACACTGAGGCTGCGATTAGGATCTTACTTTAAACTTGGCTGCAATTGGAGTGAAATTAAATTGATAAGACATTTATAAATCTTTCTAAATCTTGAATACCACTCAATTCCTACTAGGGACTTTTTCAGTTCTGATACCGATACGTGGGCTTTGGGTATCAGCCAATACTGAGTACTAGGGGTGTAACAATGCATCGCAATGCATCGATCCTAAGGTGACGATTCAACTGCATCGATTTGAAAATTCGCATCGAATCGTGGTCAAATGAAGAGATTTCATGATGCATTGAATCGTTGCCTGAAGAATCGTAATCGAATCATTGTGGGGTCAAATATTTACACCCCTACTGAGTACCGATCTGATCCATTAATACGGAGTAACGATCTGATGCATTACTTTCAATGAACAGTATAGACTTGCACCGTAATTTTGGGGTCATTGGACAAAGATCAACAGATATAAATAAATGCAGCTAGAACAAGTCGCTTTTTTTTGATTTCTGACACGTTAGACGTGTCTCTCGGTATTGAATTTTAGTATCGGGCAAATTCTCCGGCACCGATAGTATTTTAGCATAGTATCGCATGTATGTAATTAGTATGCATCCCTAATTTAGAAGAATTCATCACCCTCCTGGCGATGCTTGCACACACACTATGCACACGCACACTTACTTTCCACACGGATGTAAGTCATGCTGCCCTCCATGCCCTCGATGACCTCCCCTGCGTCTATATGAGGATGTTGTGCCGCTGACTGCCAGGCTGCCAGCTGTATCAGCATCACAGAGAGGGGGATTTGAGTTTGACTGTGGGGGGAACCGGGGGCCAAGTGAGCAGTCCTCTCCTCCGCTTCGTGATTGAGAAGAAGCACATCTAGATTTTGCAACTTTGAAATAAACTGTCTTGAGGAATGCCTTTGATAAATGCATGCACATGGGGAGAGAGATGGGCCATGTAGCAATCAAAGTGCCTGTCTGGCTCCATAAACTTCCCCTCTCTGCTTCCCCCCCCCTTCCAGTCTCAACTGCTTTTCAAAAAACATGCTCCTAGTCCACTCCAGAGTACTAGTGTCGCCTGGGGGGGGGGGGGGGGGGTGCTGGTTCGTTACCTGTCTGGTGGTGCGGCGGCCAGTCTGGGTCATTCCCACAGTCCAGAACCAGGGCCAACAGGAAAGCTCATAAACACACAAGCCCCCTACAAAGGTCTGGTCCTGAGCTCCCTTTTGGCCGAGCCACACATCTGCCTCTGCTTAGGTTGCCAGGTCCCCCTGCATCCCCACACACCTGGGAAGAATTATAGCCAGCATGGCTGAAGAAATACCCTCCCCAGGGTTACCCAAGCAGGCAGAGAGAGAGTGAAGGCACACAGGCTTTGATATACTGGCAGAACAGCGGGGTTGAATAGTTCAGCTCTTCTGAGACCTTGAACGCAACTCGAGTGTATTATTTGCTGAAAGGGAGTCTTGGTTGGTGCAGATGAGGAGATTTTTGTAAACACTAAGCCTAGTCATTATCTAATAACACGACTCATGCCAGTTGATCTTCTTTTAAAGTTGACCACAACAATGCCCATGCTGAAGTCTAACAAGTATGAGACTAACATGTGGAATGGGCTCTAGAGGATGAACACAAATATTGTGAAAACATAAATCAATTCAAATCTAGACAAAAAAAATCTATTTTGATAGGTACAGAAGGGAAGAAGAGCTTTAATTGCATATTAATAAAGAAAATACATGATTATACTGTATTGTATGTTATATCATATTACATTATATAATCATATTATAATTAATTTGTATATTATATTAAACTATATTTACACTATATACTATTATATTATATCATGTACTATATATCTCATATCACATTATATATGTGTTGTATACGCTTATGTACTATATATACTGCAGGTACTATACTGTAATGTGTACTATATGTATGTACTATGTATGTATGTAAATGGAAAAAAGTTTGGAATCAGGGCTGGTGGTCTAAAATGTTCAATCAATCAATCAATCAAAGCAGGGAACATGGAACCCGGGGAACATACACATGCTCCCCTTCTCCCTATAGCCCCTTTCAGACAATTGGACAAGGCTGCAATAGCAGCTGGTAAAACTTTGTCGATTTATGGAATGACCATTGTTATGTGTCCAAAACCCGAAATAAAAAAACAACTGAACTTAACTGAACTGAACCTCATGCCATGTCTCTTGCAGGTGTACTTTGACTGTGGTGCCAAGGTGGACGTGGTGGACGTCCAGGGCCTCATCCTGTCCCCCGGCTTCCCCTACAACTACTCCTCGGGCACGCACTGCGTCTGGCAGTTCTTTGTGCCTGTCGATCACCAACTCGTCCTGGAGATATTTGACTTTGACGTGTTCGAGAGCCACGACTCCGCCGCGCAGTACGCCGCCATCTCTGACTTTGAGGAGGACGAGGGCGACGAAGAGGGGGCCGGCTTCACGGCTGGTGGTCCGAGCGTGGACGAGAACTCGTCGTCGGCTAAAGGCCCCGCCCCTCGGAGCGAGGGAGACGTCGTCTTGAAGGTTCCACAGTCCTCCCAAAATGACCGGGCCAAGCAAGTTGTGGTCCAGGAACAGTCCACGAAGATGGAGATCGCCAGGGTCTCCAACTCGGCCAAAAGATCGGCAGACGCCACCGCCACCGCCAACCTGACCTCTCCACCTCCTCCCCCCTCTCTCGTCCTCATCCCTGGAGCTCAGCCTCCGGGAGACGAGGCCGTCAACTCCGTCTCCTCCCCTCTGAACAGGGGAGATCTCTACCCTGGCTTCCACTCTAACCCTGGCCTCCACCCTAACCCTAACCCTGGCTTGGACGTGGAGGAGATCACCCCGCTTCCGCCGTTCCCCACCGACTCCCCGGCGGTCAGCCCCGAGACCCAGCAGTCGATGCTGGACGCCTGCCCCCACGACGTCCTCTACATCTCTGACCTCATCACCTTCTCCTCTCGCTTCTGCGGCTCCAACCGGCCTCCCAGCAGCCAGCTGATATTCGGCTCCAACCAGGAGATGGTGGAGGTCATCATGGAGCTCATCACCACCACCCACTGGGGCCGGGGCTTTGCCTTGCTCTTTCACTACCACAACCGCACGGAGCCGGGAGGAGACCGCCACTCCTACGCCCCCACGGCCAGCAAGGTAGACTCTCTCCTGGCTGCTGTGAGCGGTGCAGCCTTCTTCGCTATGATACTCACTAGCGCCCTCTGCATCATTTTCAGGTAACTGCAAGCTTGCCAGATTAGAAAGCAACAGGTAACAGCCGAGTAGTAAGATCGTTTTCGGTGATGTGTCATCATGCTGCATCACTGGGTGGGGTTTCGTAATCAAAGAAGGTTATTCTCCGCAGTGTTTTCTCAATTATAAACCACAAACGAGGTGTGATCCGCAACAGTCCCCCCCCCCCCCCCATGAGAGCTGGCAAGACTGGTCTTTCTCAATTCTCCCATGAATGCAAATGGTTTAGTTACTGGGAGTACGTACACACACACACACACATACACACACACACACACACACACTAGGGCTGAGCCCAAACGTTTGAACGTTCGGACCTTCGTTCGATACGTTGGCATTCGAATTCTAAATCAACATTCAAATTATTTTTTTTTCTTTTTTTTATCCACTTTTTCTCCTTATTTTCTATTTTTCTCTCATCCCAATTTTCGCCTCGCCAATTCTCCCTTCAATTCTCCCCTCCCCTGTCTCGAACGTTGCTAGACTATGCCTCCCACTGGTCGGCTGCAGTGAGGACCAAGCCTTGCATCACGTGTCCCCTCCGGTACACGAGGAGGCAGCCGTCGCATATTTTCACCTGAACAGCGCGATCTCTCAGTGGCGAGGAGTAACGTGTGGGAGGCTCACGCTGCCCCCGATACTTCCTGATTCTGCTGACTCCTACAGGCACACCAACCGACCTGTAGGAGTCGCTGTCCACAACGTCCAATCCCCACCCACCGGCTTTCCCACCCCTAACACTGCCAATTGTGTTAGTATGACGGCCGGCCAAGCCGGAAGCAACACCGAGAGCTGGGCTCGAACCCAGCATCTCCTGCGTTAGTGGCGAGCGCCTTGCCCACTGCGCCACTCAACCGCCCCCAATTTTTTTTTTATAATAAAAAAAAAAGAAATATTATTATTATTATAATTTTTTTTTAACTGATGAGTTATATTCATTAAAGAAAGTAGATTTAATAAAAAAAAAATTTAAAATACTAATTTAATCAGATTAATGACTTTATTCAAATTGAGGATTTAGTTCGAGGATATTTATTAAAAAAAATAGATTTTAAAAAAAAATTTAAAACGAAGGTTCGAAAAACCCTGACGAAGTTTGAATCCCAAAAACAGGCTTCGGGGACAGCCCTAACACACACACACACACACACACACACACACACACACACACACACACACACACACACACACACACACACACACACACACACACACACCTACCAGTGTGTTGTGTTGTCTCAGCTGGAGGTGCCAGGCCTTGAACGGTGTGGTGTCCCTGAGTGGATGGTTGGGTTCTCGGCTCTAACCACACGGCTGCCTTGATGTGGCTACACTCTCAGTCACCATAGAGAGAGAGAGAGAGAGAGAGAGAGAGAGAGAGAGAGAGAGAGAGAGAGAGAGAGAGACGCTCAAGGTACGGCACCTTGAGCGGCCCGCCGTATGAAAGTGACCGGAACAGAAAGAAAGGGGACAACGAGGGGACGGCGAAAGTCAATGTGTCCTCTTGAGTTCCGTACAGATTACGATCATTTTGGTCCTCAGGTACCCCCCCCCCCCCCCCCACACATCAAAAGGTGTCATTTACAAGTTGTTCCCTCTGTTGGTCCCAAGGGGCAGTTCTGTTTGGGAGTCTGTAATACTATCTGTACTGACGTCGTCTCCGGGTTACAATACTGGCCCAAATAGTGATGTGCATGACTCCAGATGCTTGCGGTCACTTACACTCTAGTTGGCACAGTGTGACGTAATAATTGACTATTTGTATAAGTAGTATAAGTATAATTTGTTAGTTTATATTAGTATAAGTATATTTGTTTTTGTTGATGACGATTATGTGTGTATTATAGGCATTGTGAGGTTACAGCAGTGTTCATTATCATTGTTTAGACTGAATACAGTGAATGTTGATGCCAAAATCAAGATTTTAAAGCTTTGTTTAGAGACAAACCAATACATTATATATCAGTCTGCTGATATCATGGCTTATTATCACCAATACAGTATATCTGTCTGCTGATATCATGGCTTATTATCACCAATACAGTATATCTGTCTGCTGATATCATGGCTTATTATCACCAATACAGTATATCTGTCTGCTGATATCATGGCTTATTATCACCAATACAGTATATCTGTCTGCTGATATCATGGCTTATTATCACCAATACATGGGTATTGGCGTGTATGTTACCAATATCCCGCCGGTTGAATATAGCCGTCTTTTACTGCCTTTTTTACATTAGCACAAAGAGAGTAGTATCATAATATGAAACTAGATATCTGGGGGAATCCATAAACACCAGCCATGTCAGGTCAGCTTTACTGACGAAGGGGGTAGATATCGCTCCAAAAGTCCAGCTAAATGCTTTAACCCTTTCACTACCACACTTTAACGTTAGGTTATGACTATAACCAAGTTCTGTTAGTTAGGGGCGATGCTTGGCATCGCTACTGCACTATCTCGCGTACGTGCACGCGTACTGAATAAACCACAAATGTACCTCTAATACCAGTATTAGTCTGACCACACCCCTCATCAGCTTACCTTCATAAGCAGGTGTGTGGTCACCTGCTCTCCTCCTTCCCAAGCTTTCACCACAAGGTGAGGACAAGGGCTGCAGCGGCCGTCCGATGCCAAGCATCGCCCCTAACTAACAGAACTTGGTTATAGTCATAACCTAACGTTCTGTATCGTTAGTGGCTTAGCTTGGCATCGCTACTGCACAAGGGAGGCCAAGCGGAGCCACTTGGCTGACAAATACACCCCGCTGACAGCCCCCCAAAACCATCAGAACAGGGAGGGCCGAGCCCCCCCGACCCCCCCTAATGGAGGGTAGCCCCCCTATTAGGGACGTCACGGGAGGGCGACGGACCCGACCGTGCGAAGAGGCACTCAAGCAACTCAACGCACAGGGTGAGCAGACCGTGGCTTGACCCCACGACTACACACACGCACAACCCGCATGCCACCCGGGAACGAACGGAGGAACAACCTCGTTACTGCCCCCAGAATCACGGGGTCAAGGGCAAACCCAACCCCGTGGCAAGGCCGTAGCAGCGGAGCACGAAGGAAGACCCAGACCCACCAAAAGGACTGGACTCCCTAGAATGGGGGCCCGGAGAAGTCCATGATGCCAGCATCAAGACCCCACCAGGTGGGCACGTAGTGCCCCGCCCCCCACATCGCCAGCGTATTCGGACAAAGGCCCCTCAGTTACTGCACCTGGTATTCCCAGGCGGAACCAACCAGGCCAGAACCTGCCCAGCTTCCGAGATCGGACGAGATCGGGCGTGTTCAGGTCGGTATGGCCGTAAGCCGAGCGGGCCCCGTCCCCCCAATAGTACACCGCCTGGCACACTGACCCTGCAGAATAGGCAGTCAGCATGGCCGTAAGCACACAAAAAAGGTTAACCAACGGAAGCAGGCAGCGCACCGGGGAAAAACCAGGCAACAGGCTGTTAACCCTAGCCTGGAGACTGCGGACGAGACAGGCGCCAGAGGGGACAGCTGAACACAGCCGCCCCGGCGGAAGGAGCGTAAGCTGGCGGTGTTGCATGACCAAGCCTCCATTTAACAACCCCCACCCAGAGGGGTCGAGGCAGAGAAGGCTGACACGATTGGCAGACGTCATGAACGTGCAGGGGCACCCTCAAACGGTGAACCCGGGAGTTGACACTGCTCCAACACACCAGGGAATCAACCACCTCGGTGTTACCCAATGCGGTGGTTGTTCCTATAACCCCTCAAGAAAAAACTCCAAAACACACCTGCGGGTATACACCGGCTATACCGCAGTACAAGTGTTTCAGTTTCCAAAAAGGGTTAACCCAGGCCTACGGGTCGCAAACATCACTTCGGACCGGGCCTGGCGGTACGGGAAGCACAGGGTCACCAGAGGAGGTCAAAAAAAACCCCCCACAGGCCCCTCTTCGCCATGCGTGAGAGAGGAGCGAAAAATAATGGAGAACCAGCCCCTAAGCACACCGTACCTGGTATTCCCCGGCGGTCTCCCAACCAAGTACTAACCAGGACCAACCTGTGTAGCGGCCGAGATCCGACGAGATCGAGAGCGTACAGAATGGCATGGCTGTAAGCCATGACGACAGTGCTGAGTAAAAACATACCCAACCAGGGTCTCCATAGCGCTTAACCCTGTGACACCCAGACCGACCTGGCATTTTTCCCCCTGAAAAAAGCCCAAGTCCCTCAGGGTACCAGAACAGCAGATCTGCATCCCCGGCGGACAACGGGTTCAACTGATCTGGACCAGCGTGACCAGAACCAGTCCCGTGCCCTAACCACGCCGACATGCCTACTCCAGGAGAAGGGCAGATATGCGTGTTGATCTTAACATGAAAAGAAGGCGCCACCCAGACGTTCGGACGAACCGCGCCTGGTGGCCCACCCCAAGGGCGTGAGACCCCACTACATATGTTCAGATCCATCCCGTCATCATCCCCCAGACATGAACGAGAATCCGTCGACAACCCACCCAGGTCATGGGATGTGGTCGCCGGAAGAGGAAAAACCCCCATCTCAGTTGCTTTATAAAAACGCTGTTTCAACCACAAGCAACCAAGGCGTGCCAGTCAATCGCCTGTTTACAGCGAGCTAGCACTATACCTGCGTCGGGACACACCCCCATCAATGAACAGGCTATTTAGACCTGTCATTGAATCCCCAAGGCGCCCAGGGGAACGACAAGAGGGGTGTGACACTCCCTAACTCCAACACTTCTGGAATAGAAAGAAGGAAGCATCAACAGTATGTATCCCAGTCTACACAGCCGGGGTAAAAAATGTTCACATTTTTACATCCCACCACCCTCCCATAGGAAAGAGACGGGGATCCCCAGAGAGACTTCCCACGCGAGCTGTACAGATTGAAAAGAATATATTGCACCTCGAGCCATGTAAAAAACTGGTTTTAGGGCCTCCGGGGAAGAGGCACTGAACCCATACACACTCAATAAACGAATTGAATCGAATATACATACAATAGAAAAGGACCCTTCTAGAGGGTCCACTCACTTTGACAATCTGAGGAGGAAGGCTCTGTACTCTGATGGAGGCTTCCTCACATGGAAGAAGGAGTCCGAACTCACAGAAGGCCTGAATAGGCGCTTGGTGAGGAGGAGCCCTGACCACCCCCCCTGAAAACAGATCCATCACATGGACCTGAACAGCACACGGAAGTCCTACCAACAGAGACGCGCACGGTGACGTACTCTATGGCGGGGGAATTCCTGCGGTGCACACGCCCAATATACCAGGCCGTGGGACCAGGAACTCCCTCCCCCCCCCCCCCCCCCCCCCCCCGTAACGTGCCGAACCGCCACGTGACGGGAACCTTGAAGGACAGGGGGTGTACCCCTGACCGACAGAACAATGGGGAGAGGAAAGGTTACCAGTTCACCCCTTTACGACCCCACACCCATGATACGACGTAACGACAAAAAGAGAATATGACACAGTCATAGTCAGCTCTATGAAGCGTTTCACAGCTCCACACAGCGCATGAGCTAACCTGCTATCTGATTTTTACTAAGGAAAAACACAGAATAGAGAAGGCTCTAAGAACCCCGGTCCAACATACACATGTGCTTCTGTGGCCAGTACAACCCAGTTGTAGGTCACATGACACACACAACCCATCATCACCTACAAAAAATGGCAAAAACACTCAACAGAGGAACGCCGTTTTTTTCACAATGAGAGAATACATCATTCTTGATTAGTATCGACCACAGGCCTTGCTAAGCACACATGACAGCAACCAAACCAATTTCCCTTTAGGAAATAAGTTTCTCCAGCAGATTTAGCACAACCTCAGCAATCAAGCTAAGAGTTACATCGTATCCCTACCACACAAAAGACACAATTAATGCACAACATGTCTGATAGGAGGTGATAAAGTCCCCAGGGAACCGGGGGGGAAAAACACAATCCTCCTATTTTACCCTCAATACGGCCAGTTAAAACAGGAAAACCTGTTAATGTGTGAACTCACTGTTCATTGTCATTACAGTCTGAGAAAGAACATTCTTTTACTCACTTGTCACCAAGCATAGCTTCATAGGTTAGTTGCCTTAGTAGTGAGTACACGGTACACATAAACACCATGATGTTTCTCACACAACAACCAGATCAATACATCACGATCTGCACGGAGAAGCTAACTGCCAGTGACAAAAACAGCTCACACACAACCCGCAACGTATCCCAAATGCATTGCAACAACACACGTTTTGGGAAAAAACACCGTTATTCACAATACATTTAGCAAAGTAAAACCAGAAGACGTGTTATGAGGTCTGGCCAACCCCGTACCTACCCGGAACGCAGATCAGCGAAGTGCAGTCACAAGACACCGTAGAACACAGCCGTCCTGTGTTGTTCGATCCGGGCAGCGTCGCCGCTCCACCAGTCGCTACAGTCCTCTTTGTTGACGCAATCCCCGTCTAGGCTCAGGCAGGGTCGACGAACATCCCCTGTCAAGGATGACGTCGTGGTCAAGAGTGTAAAACATGTTAAAATCAAAGCACGTTCAACAGAATAGCATCAAGCTAACGGCTGCTCCAACCGTTCAGGTGCTATTGCTTCCGCTCGCGAGACGCCGATCTAACGACGCACGCGATCAGAAGCGAGCTCCCGGCGGCGCGCGAGAAGCTAAGCTACCCCGCGCCAGGCCACTGACCGGCTAACCGTAAGCTATGAACATGTAAACAATGACATAACACTCACCCAGACAGGCCGCCGTTCTGAACCCCTCCTCACTTTTTAAGAGAAAAGAGAAAACAAGACGTCAACACCGCTTCACAACGGTGACATTACCACGTCCGGCGGAATCAGCACAGTACCAACTGGCCTGTATAGCTGACTTTGAACATGAATCTGCCGCTATCGCACATTACATGCACATATCCCCTCGTGAAGGAATACTCTCATTTGGATATGAAAGATGGGGTCTTAACACGGTGACAGAGAGAATCCACTCGTCCAGAACACACAGGGATCACCAGTGTCAATGGTCGCGGCCCACTAGTTAAAACTATAATGGTCGCCAGACCAAGGCCTTCTGTCGCCTAGGCGGCTAAACAAAGGACCCTAGCCTGGGGCCGGTTTCCATAAACTTTGTCAAGTAGCCCCCATAGCACTAACAGACAAGTGGAGCCCGCCAGCAAACACTACTCACCCAACCTGGAACGCACCGCTCCTCACAACAGCGGCATGTCCGACAGTTCAGCTGTGGCCTGACAGGTTTCACCCCAACAAACACAGCAAAGAACTGCAGTTGAGAAGCATGCAGCGGCGTGCTCCCAATACGAAAACCGGTGGAGGGTTTTTAGAATGATCATCATCTTCTAGACACTCCAGTACGAAGACAATATCGCCGTATTTTCTCGAAAATAGTGAGAGAAAATAAAGATATGATGTCAACGTATCCTTGTTTCCCAAGCTGTTCCTAATCCAATTTCTTCCATCATGGTGTCAAGTGTGGGGATCTACCGAGGCACCTCTTCCTTGTGGTGAAAGCGAGAAGGAGGAGAGCAGGTGACCACACACCTGCTTATGAAGGTAAGCTGATGAGGGGTGTGGTCAGACTAATACTGGTATTAGAGGTACATTTGTGGTTTATTCAGTACGCGTGCACGTACGCGAGATAGTGCAGTAGCGATGCCAAGCTAAGCCACTAACGATACAGAACTGTCTGAAGTGTGGTAGTGAAAGGGTTAACCCTTTTTGCCGTGTGGCAGTGAAAGGGTTAACCTTCTGTATTGTTGCAGTGAAAGGGTTAACACGTTGGTAGTGTGGTAGTGAAAGGGTTAATGGGGGAGAAATGGGCATGGCCATTTTCAAAAAGGTTTCTTGACCTCTCACCTCAAGATATCCAAATGAAAATGGACTCATTGGAACCACACCAAGTCTCCTCTTTACAGCAAGTCCCATGCAGATTTAGACCCAAACCATGCACAATTTTTTTGCTTGCAGTTTATATATAAGTAATATATGTATGCTATAATAAAGCTTGTTCAACTCTAAAATAATCCGCCTCCAAAAAATATTTTTATCACAACTCTTTGATAACCAAATTTCAGGGATCCTTGCTAATAATGTCTGTGAATATCAGCCGATATATATGGATTCATAGCCTTTAGAAGAAGACATCTATTGATTCGGTTGAACCCATGACCTTTCCTCTAGCGATTTTGTGATTATTTGACAAAATTTCAACGAGACAGGCTCTCTACATCAGCTGCGATAGTAAACAGTAACTCAGGGGGTTGGGGGGGGGGGGGGTGGGGGGGTTGGAAACACGTTCATTAAAATGAAAGTGTAATTAGCAAGAACAGACAGCACATGTCATTAGGAAGCCAGGGAGTGTGCCACTACCCTACCATGAAACTTGCATGCCCTTTTGGTAGTCTGACCAAATTATTTATATATTTCTTTCAATTGTTCCCAAGTTAATGTAAAAGAGTTCACAGAACTGTTGGTACCTAACTATAGGTGTACTAGAGTAATATGTGGTGTTGTTACCCTCTGTGGATTTGGTTGTTGTATGAAAAGATTAAGCCTGAAGATTAAGCCTTTATTTTTTTTTTATTATTAGTGTTATTATTATTTTCTTTTATATATATATATATATATTTTTTTTTTGTGGGAAGTGGGTAATTATGCAGATGTGTTAAATGTATGCTTCATCGGGATAGGTGCAAGTAAATGTTTACTTTTCATATTGTGTATTCTGTATATAAAAAAATAAGTAGTATTGTGTATTCTTCTGTAATATAAAAAAAAAAAAATGTATTGTGTATTTATTCTGTATATATAAAGAAGTAGTATATCAGAGGTCTCATATGGGTTGGTCTAGCCCTAAAGCGTATGCAATGTTGTGGTGTTTCCCATTTGATCATCCAAGACCACATCAGAGCCTGGAGTTTCTGAGAGCGGAATATCCGCGGGTGTGTATGGAGCGAGTCAGTTAGCTGACCACGTCAAACAGCCAGTCCAACATTGTTGTGTGGTGGGACGAGTAAAACATTTTTGGTCAAACTCCAAACAGAGAAAGGAATACAGTAAGTACGTACTCTTAAGAAAACACCGCCAAGCCGTCAACATTGGGAGAGCATTCATGAAAGTTGGTTTTTCCAGATATGTTAGTCATTCTTGAAGGCCCGATCCACAATTCTTCTGACCACATGAGAATGGGGTACATTCACAGCTTTCCTTTGATCTGTAGACAGAAAACAAGCTAATTGTGACTTTCTTAACACTTTCAGTGCCACGGTTCCGGTGCCCCGGAACCCTGTTGCGTGCCACCACCCACTTCAATGACAGAGCTCTCATATTTGCGAACGCATAAACTATATCTTAAATTATGGCCGTCGCTTATCAATGACTTGTTTGCAGTCAACATTGTCGAAACTGATTGTTTTTTAATCGTTAATTTCCGTTTTATACCATTTTGAAAAACGCTCGTTTTTTGAACGTTCAAGAAGAAAATAAAGATTCTGTGATAAGCACCCTTTACTGGAATATTCGGGAATACACAAAACATGTTGTCATTTTTCGGCCTATTTATGAATCATTTTCAAATAAACGCTAGATTATCGATAGTATTATGTGTACTTATGCACGCTATAGAAGTGGGCTGAAAAATCGATTATCTTATTTCCTGATCGCACACACACACATACACACATGGCACACGCTGATATATAGGTGAAAATAGCTCTGATTATCCCAAGACTGGTAAAATAGATTCCTTACCTCAGATCAGATGTTCTCCAAAAAGATTATTCCAATTCCTGATTGCCATTCCAAATATCGATCGCGTTTATTGATCCAATGCTGGGTACTGGAAACACACATTCTCCGCTGTTCTGGTGGTGGGCGATTACTTGGATCGTCTCCGGTTACTTGTCTGACAAGTAAAATGTGGAAGCAGGACTTTTTTTTCTCCATGCGTTTCATTCAATCCAATCCAAAGAGGTGCAGTACCATCCGGAGAGACGATAGGGGGCGGTATTTTCCATGTTCGAGTTCAGACAGACCCCCACTGGTAACGTGAGGCTAGATTGATGAAAAATGAATGGAAATCGATGATTAAAAAAAAACGATGGCACTCAACGGTTGGCATGAAGTTTGAACTAACGAGAAATCTCGTCGCTGGCACTCAAAGTGTTAATGTAGCTCTGTTTGACTCCAGTCTTTACAAGTATTACCTACGTAAACAAACCTTTTACAACCACAGAATACAGCAAATACAATTAGAAACCCATATCAACCTGTTAGTCCTTGTATCAAGAGCTCAGTTAGTCCAACTAGGAGAATGAAAACCTCTCCATTCTTATTTCCTATTTTTGGTGCTGGGGCTACCCATTTGTTTACAGTAAGTTTGGATCACAGATCGGGCCTTTAACTGAAATGTTGCATTGCATTTTTTTGGGGTTTCCTTCGGGATAAATAAAGGATTTCTATTCTATTCTATTCTATTCTATTTTGTTTCGTTTTGTTTTCCAGACCCAAACTATGTCCGAAAAGAGCCAGTTCCTGCTCATCCAGCAACTCTGAGGTAAACGCAGCAACACCGTCTCTGACTCCCCTCCTCTCACCCCACTGTCTCTGACTCCCCTCCTCTCACCCCACTGTCTCTGACTCCCCTCCTCTCACCCCACTGTCTCTGACTCTCCTCCTCTCACCCCACTGTCTCTGACTCCCCTCCTCTCACCCCACTGTCTCCGACTCCCCTCCTCTCACCCCACTGTCTCTGACTCCCCTCCTCTCACCCCACTGTCTCTGACTCCCCTCCTCTCACCCCACTGTCTCTGACTCCCCTCCTCTCACCCCACTGTCTCTGACTCTCCCCTCCTCTCACCCCACTGTCTCTGACTCCCCTCCTCTCACCCCACTGTCTCTGACTCCCCTCCTCTCACCCCACTGTCTCTGACTCCCCTCCTCTCACCCCACCGTCTCTGACTCTCCCCTCCTCTCACCCCACTGTCTCTGACTCCCCTCCTCTCACCCCACTGTCTCTGACTCTCCCCTCCTCTCACCCCACCGTCTCTGACTCTCCCCTCCTCTCACCCCACCGTCTCTGACTCCCCTCCTCTCACCCCACTGTCTCTGACTCCCCTCCTCTCACCCCACTGTCTCTGACTCCCCTCCTCTCACCCCACTGTCTCTGACTCTCCTCCTCTCACCCCACTGTCTCTGACTCCCCTCCTCTCACCCCACCGTCTCTGACTCCCCTCCTCTCACCCCACCGTCTCTGACTCCCCTCCTCTCACCCCACTGTCTCTGACTCTCCTCCTCTCACCCCACCGTCTCTGACTCCCCTCCTCTCACCCCACTGTCTCTGACTCTCCCCTCCTCTCACCCCACTGTCTCTGACTCCCCTCCTCTCACCCCACTGTCTCTGACTCTCTCCTCCTCTCACCCCACTGTCTCTGACTCTCTCCTCCTCTCACCCCACTGTCTCTGACTCCCCTCCTCTCACCCCACTGTCTCTGACTCCCCTCCTCTCACCCCACCGTCTCTGACTCCCCTCCTCTCACCCCACTGTCTCTGACTCTCCCCTCCTCTCACCCCACTGTCTCTGACTCCCCTCCTCTCACCCCACTGTCTCTGACTCCCCTCCTCTCACCCCACTGTCTCTGACTCCCCTCCTCTCACCCCACTGTCTCTGACTCCCCTCCTCTCACCCCACTGTCTCTGACTCTCCCCTCCTCTCACCCCACCGTCTCTGACTCCCCTCCTCTCACCCCACTGTCTCTGACTCTCCCCTCCTCTCACCCCACCGTCTCTGACTCCCCTCCTCTCACCCCACTGTCTCTGACTCTCTCCTCCTCTCACCCACTGTCTCTGACTCTCCCCTCCTCTCACCCCACCGTCTCTGACTCCCCTCCTCTCACCCCACTGTCTCTGACTCTCCCCTCCTCTCACCCCACCGTCTCTGACTCCCCTCCTCTCACCCCACTGTCTCTGACTCCCCTCCTCTCACCCCACTGTCTCTGACTCCCCTCCTCTCACCCCACTGTCTCTGACTCCCCTCCTCTCACCCCACCGTCTCTGACTCCCCTCCTCTCACCCCACTGTCTCTGACTCCCCTCCTCTCACCCCACTGTCTCTGACTCCCCTCCTCTCACCCCACTGTCTCTGACTCTCCCCTCCTCTCACCCCACCGTCTCTGACTCTCCCCTCCTCTCACCCCACTGTCTCTGACTCCCCTCCTCTCACCCCACCGTCTCTGACTCCCCTCCTCTCACCCCACTGTCTCTGACTCTCCCCTCCTCTCACCCCACAGAGCCTAGTTAGCTCGCAGCTATCGTTAGCTTCTAACGCAACGGTGTATACACAATATGTACAACGACACAATGATCAAACACCTTATAAATACTATTGTCATGTCCATAAGTTCCCTGGCAGAATACTTGTGAGGACAGTGGTATACAAGGAGGAGAGAACCATTTTAAATCGGGTATTCATGCTGGCTAACAAGCTGGGTAGCTATGAGCTAACTAGCGCTACAAGCACAAACACCCTACAACCACCACTATTGTCGCGTCCACAAGCTCCCCCGGCAAAACACCCGCAAGGACAAAGGCACACAAAGAGGAGAGAACCACCCCAAATCGGGCACTCATGCCGGCCAACAAGCGACCTGCGTCTATGCCTTCTACATCGGGCATTCATGCTGGCTAACAAGCTGGGTGTCGTGGTATGGCGTTAGCACAACAATAGCTACCAAGCTAAGCGCCGTTAGCTTCTAACGGTGTATACACAATATGTACATTATTACATATGGTAACGTGGTTGTGGCTTTTACAAATAGTGGTTCGCTTTAGAGATGGATGGCTATGATCACGGAGCAATAGTGCTGTTAGGTGAAACAGATAGAGCTTCATTCATCACTCGGCTAGTAGTAGCAAGGCTCTCTGGCTGCCGCTAGCTGGTGTGTGACTCTCGGGCGTAAGCGGGGTAAGGGGGGCGTGCTAGCGTAGGGTCACGTAGGCTTAGTGGCCAATCAGGCCAACCCCGGAAATCAAATCCGTTGCGGAAGTGGTACACCAGGCAGGCCTCACCCTCTACTGTCATTAAGCATGAATGAAACTAACCATCTTTAGATAATAACTTAATATCTTTTGAAAACATTGTTCCTCTGAATACTTTAAAACAGTTATATGGTTCTTCTTCCGAGGTATCGAATCAATAATGTGTAATGTTTCGAAAGCCCATTTTCCCACCATGTTGGAAAAAACAACGATTGCTATGTGCAAAACTATGGTTTCTACACGTTGATGTATGAGAAATATACAAATATTTACAACTTATTTAAAAAAAGTCACAGTGGTACAGTAATATTTGTTTTACCTGCAAGTGGTTCCCAGTGGTTCCAGGCAGCCATGTTGGAAGAAAGAACTACTACACACAATCCCGTGTGTGACCTCTGAACCCGGGAGCTGTTAGAGTGTTAACTGACAGGCTCTGCGCTGTGCTGTAGGTGCCAGAGGGAGCGCAGACCACCGGGGCCGAGGTCAGTGAGCTGCAGCTGGTGGCTGCTAATCAGGCCGGCCTGGAGGTGACTACACAGCAGGCCAACAACATCTCCCACCACCGCACTCCATCACACACAGGTGGGGACACACACAGACGCACGCACACACACACACACAGGTGTGGAGACACGCACGCACACACACACACACACACGCACACACACAGGTGGGGAGACACACACACAGGAGGGGAGCCACACACAGGTGGGGAGACACACACACACACAGGTGGGGAGACACGCACACAGGTGGGGAGCCACGCACACACACAGGTGGGGAGCCACGCACACACACAGGTGGGGAGCCACGCACACACACAGGTGGGGAGACACACACACACACAGGTGGGGAGACACACACACACACAGGTGGGGAGCCACGCACGCACACAGGTGGGGAGCCACGCACACACACAGGTGGGGAGCCACGCACACACACAGGTGGGGAGCCACGCACACACACAGGTGGGGAGCCACGCACACACACAGGTGGGGAGCCACGCACACACACAGGTGGGGAGCCACGCACACACACAGGTGGGGAGACACACACACACGCACACAGGTGGGGAGACACACACACACACAGGTGGGGAGACACACACACACGCACACAGGTGGGGAGACACACACACACACAGGTGGAGAGACACACACACACACAGGTGGGGAGACACACACACACGCACACAGGTGGGGAGACACACACACACACAGGTGGAGAGACACACACACACACAGGTGGGGAGACACACACACACAGGTGGAGAGACACACACACACACAGGTGGGGAGACACACACACACACAGGTGGGGAGACACGCACACAGGTGGGGAGACACACACACACAGGTGGGGAGACACACACACACACAGGTGGGGAGACACACACACACACAGGTGGGGAGACACACACACACACACACAGGTGGGGAGACACACACACACACAGGTGGGGAGACACACACACACACAGGTGGGGAGACACACACACACAGGTGGGGAGACACACACACACACAGGTGGGGAGACACACACACACACAGGTGGGGAGACACACACACACACAGGTGGGGAGACACGCACACAGGTGGGGAGCCACGCACACACACAGGTGGAGAGACACACACACACGCACACACACACACAGGTGGGGAGACACGCACACAGGTGGGGAGCCACGCACACACACAGGTGGAGAGACACACACACACGCACACAGGTGGGGAGACACGCGCACAAACACACACACACACGCACACAGGTGGGGAGACACACACGCACACAGGTGGGGAGACACACACACACAGGTGGGGAGACACACACACACACACACAGGTGGGGAGACACACACATACACAGGTGGGGAGACACACACACAGGTGGGGAGATGCACACACACACACACAGGTGGGGAGACACACACACACGGATATAATTTAGAACAAATGTGAACAGTATGCAAAATCACAAGATAACTAATCCAATTGCTGTTCATTATGTGAACTGTGTGATGATGTAAGGTGTGGTGTCAAACCCAAACTGCTGTTTTTAATTATCATAAAATATCCAATATCTCTTCTTGAGAGAACATTTTTTGTTGACATGAGGTTGCGATCATTCATCGAGATGACATAATTATATCACAACAATATCATAATTTCATCACAATGCGATCACAATACCATAATTGATAATGTTGAATTATCACCTCTAGCCCTTAGCACAGACATACTGTACATACTAGGGGTGTAACGGTACGCAAAAACGGTTTTGAAGTCACGGTTAATTTTGGTACAGTGGGGGAAAGTTTGCAGAATGTGGCTTTCCATGTTCCACTCGGCCGGGGGTGAAGTAGTTCAAGTTCAAGTTTCTTTATTAGTTGTCATACAGAAATACAGGATACTTTTGTATGAAATGCTTCTTTCTGTTTTGCTCCTGAGAGTATGCTAGGTAAAAATAGATAATTATAAAAAGTATAATGAGTATAAAATAGAAAGTCAAGTACTTAAACAAGTGTAAACAAGACAATAAATGTTCAATATACATATGTACAGTAGTGTACAGTTACTCCTACACCACCACCTCTAGTCCTACAGCTCCTACACCACCTCCTGTGTCTCTTCCCTGTTTCTTTTCCCTCTCTCCTCTTTCGCCTGCACCCCGCCACTGTATGCACCCCTCTCCCCCTGATTGAGGGGTACCGCACAGGGGTGTTTGGGTCGGGTCCAACCAAGCTGATAATGATTTAATTTGGCCCTTAGCTGAACCTACGTGTTCAGCGTAATTGGGCCGCTGTTGTTGCATTCACCTCGTCGTACAGGAGGTCTCGCAACAGGATCTTAACTGTCTCCAGGACACAGACACACACACACACACACACACACACACACACACACACACACGCACACACAAGGTACAACAGACAGAGCTGGCCCACGCTACATGAGCTGGCATCATACAAATAGAGTTGCTCAGAAGATGGGTCATTCAGTGTCAGATCCTGAAAGCGATTCAGTATGGTGCGGGTGGGCGCTGAAACATGCTGTCGTTTGGAGCTGGACTGAGGGCGACACGGCCCTTGCATAATGTTCTAATTGAACAGCGCGTTCCGTTCTCCCCAGTTATTCCCCTCCCAGTTGTCCTCACTCACCCTTCCCCGCTGACCTGAAACCACATCGCTGTCCCCCACCTTCTTGGCTACACCCAGAGATTTTGCTTTAGAATGTTTTTGTAGATTGATTGATTGATTGATTGAGACAGGACTGTTGAGACATGCATCATCCTAACTGCACAACATGACCAACACCTTCTTTTTCTGTTTTCATTTTAATTGGGACATTTTTTTTTATTTCCGGTCATGTCAATGTCAAATTCTCAAACGGTACTTTTTATGTTGTCAAGTTCATTTCAGTAAGTGCTTCTCACTGTGAAAGGGTCACATGTTGTCCTCTAACTATGATCAACATCCCTGGTTACATGGTGGAAGTGCTCTAGAATCTAGTCCTGGTTACATGGTGGAAGTGCTCTAGAATCTAGTCCTGGTTACATGGTGGAAGTGCTCTAGAATCTAGTCCTGGTTACATGGTGGAAGTGCTCTAGAACAGACCTGGGCATTGTACGGCCCGCGGGCCGGATCCGGCCCGCGGGATGATTCTGACCGGCCCGCGAAAGATTACATGATAATAAAAAAAAATAAAAAAAATAATAAAAAAAAACATTTTTTTAATATTGTTTTTTTTTTTTTTTTTTACTTTATTTTTTTCATGTCAACGTTCACACGCACAGTATACGTTTAGGAGACATGCTCAGAAGATGTTGGTTCTCTTTGGATCCACCTACATATGTGAACAGACATTCTCAGTCATGACATTTACCAAGTCCAGGTACAGATCCTCTCTCACTGATGAACATCTGGCAGCTGTGCTTCGCATCTCCACCTCAGACATGCAACCTGACTTTGATGGACTTGTTAAAGCTCAACAGAGACTGGATTTCTCACACTGAATGAAAAAAAAGAACTGAAGAACACTAAAATGTGGAAATATAACAAGTGAAATGGGACACTTGATATTTCTTTTCTTTTTTTTGCACAGTTCTGAAAACATAAAATGTTTAATATAGGCATGTAAAGTAAAAAAAGGCTACAAAACTGGGACACTTTTCTTTACACAGTTCAGTGACATGTCTTGTTTATTTTTGCTATAAGATGATGTGATGTCTTTAGAAAGCTAAGAAAATCCTTGTTTCAATAGTATATGAAACTCAAAATTCCCTTTGTTATTAATGTTTCACATTTTGTTTATCATTTTGGAAATAAATTCTATTTGAATAAATGATATTTTTGAAAGCTATAACCTCACCTTTTAATTGCCAAATAATAACATACACTCTTACCAGGGGTCAAAACAATGCCATTTACTGCTTTTTATATAGAAATAAAATGTATATTATGCATAATTGAGTTTGGAATTTTGGCCCGGCCCCCCAACATATTTTCAGTTGCTCATTCGGCCCCCCGGGAAAAATAATTGCCCACCCCTGCTCTAGAATCTAGTCCTGGTTACATGGTGGAAGTGCTCTAGAATCTAGTCCTGGTTACATGGTGGAAGTGCTCTAGAATCTAGTCCTGGTTACATGGTGGAAGTGCTCTAGAATCTAGTCCTGGTTACATGGTGGAAGTGCTCTAGAATCTAGTCCTGGTTACATGGTGGAAGGGCTCTAGAATCTAGTCCTGGTTACATGGTGGAAGTGCTCTAGAATCTAGTCCTGGTTACATGGTGGAAGTGCTCTAGAATCTAGTCCTGACCTTTTTGGGGGTTTTGACGTCGTAATTATCAGCGAATAATCAAAGCTTAATTTTTTGTATGAATGCTTCAGTTGCTGCCATGGTAGTTGATGCCAAAATCCCAAAAAAAAATATATATATATATATATATATATTTTTTTTAAATAGAATTTTGTGATTTTGGCATCAACTACCATGGCAGCAACTGAATCGTTGAAGCATTCAGCCCTAAGATCTGAGAAGGAATGAATAAAGGTATGAAAGCAAGGTGCAATCCACTTAAATCTCTTGTTCAGGCCACATTAAAGCGTGTGTGTATATGAATCGTACACGTGAGTGCATGAGGTCAACCCGTAGTGGACCTGGTAGAGTGACTGGGAGGTGGAGGTGAGCCAAAGGTCTCAATGAAAAAAGGGGGGGGGGTTTAGTTTTGGAGTAACATACAGCCTTGATCCTGGAACAACAATCTAAACCCTTTCACTGCCACACTACCAAAGGGTTAACCCTTTCATTGTGACAATACAGAAGGTTAACCCTTTCACAACCACACTACAGAAGGTTAACCCTTTCACAACCACACTACAGAAGGTTAACCCTTTCACTACCACACTACAGACGGTTAACCCTTTCACTACCACACTACAGACGGTTAACCCTTTCACTACCACACTACAGACGGTTAACCCTTTCACTACCACACTACAGACGGTTAACCCTTTCACTACCACACTACAGACGGTTAGCCCTTTCACTACCACACTACAGACGGTTAGCCCTTTCACAACCACACTACAGAAGGTTAACCCTTTCACTAACACACTACAGAAGGTTAACCCTTTCACTAACACACTACAGATGGTTAGCCCTTTCACAACCACACTACATACAGTTAACCCTTTCACTACCACACTACAGACGGTTACACTACAGATGGTTAACCGTCTGTAGCGTGGTAGTGAAAGGGTTAACCTTCTGTATTGTCGCAGTGAGAGGGCTAAAGGCTTCTCCCAGCGGGGCTGAGCCCAGGCAGACAGATTTGTGGGTTGTGGCATTTAACCCACGGAGGCGGCTTGGGAGCAGTTGGAACAACAGGGGTAGTACAGTCCCCCCTCTGTGTGTACTTCAGTCACGGTATTACCGAGTTTACACCGCCGCCACAACACCACAGAGCCTCTACGAGCACAGAAAGATTAGGACATTTTGCACAAGTACGAGTACAGAGTACAACGAAACTAAGTTGGCATCTAACCGGAGTGCAGAGGAGCAGTGAAGTGCATTGTATACAGTGTGTATGTATATAACATGTGTATATGGAGTATATATATAAAGGAGCAGTGAAGTGCATTGTATACAGTGTGTATGTATATAACATGTGTATATGGAGTATATATATAAAGGAGCAGTGAAGTGCATTACAGTGCATATGTATACAGTATAACATGTGTATATGGAGTATATATATAAAAGCTATTGGGTAAATATGCTAATATAATGTATACAGTATTATATATATATATATATATATATATATATATATATATATATATATATATATATATATATATATATATATATATATAATATAGAGGTATGAATGAGTATGAATACACTATGATAATAAACAAATCTAGCCAGTGGTTTCCTTTCCTTCCTACCTACCTACCTACCTACCTACCTACCTATATAATAATATTATTATTATATATATAAAAAACAAATATACGTTTCGTATATAAAACGATGAAACTTTTGTAACCTTTTGTTTTTGCAAAATTATGTACTGGATTATGTTATTTAAAAAAAAAAAAAAAAAATGTAATGTAAAAAGGGTAGGCAATTATAAGCCTCGGCTTCAGCCTCTACACCTTTTCTGTAATTTTCTTTCTTTCATAGATGTTCTACTACTGTACATTGCTTTGTAAAAGAAGACATAAAACCATTCATTCATTCATTGATCACACTGGGATTGATCACTGTTCTCCTCCTCCGCCTCCTATTTCCCTCAGTTAGTGCAGGTGACGTCTCCCGACACGCAGAGCTGGAGCTTTCCTCCGGCGGCTTGACGGAGTTGGACCTGGGAGCGGATGAGGTGTTCATCGTATCGTCAGCCCCCAGCCCCAGCGGGCCGCCCTTCTCGCTCCACACGGTAAAAACACTTTTCCACTTTACATGACGAATACAAGAGAAGAAAGGTCTGTATGCAGAAGTGTGGCAGAAGATAATTTATTTTGTCAATACGATGCACCATAATGTTGGGCTGGCAGGTAGAGCGGTCGTCTGGTAATCTGAATGTTCTCTGTTCGATCCCAGCTCCTCCCGGCAGCGTGTTGACGTGTCTTTGAGTGAGACACTGAACCCATAACTGCTTGCATGGTTGCCTCCGCCATCGTTGTGTGAGTGGGTGAATGTGAGGCATAAGGTGTAAATTACTTTGGATGAAAGCGGCATATACAATGGAGTCCATTTTTTCATTTGTTGCTGCGTTCATTCTACCGGCCAAACGCTAGGCTGGGGAACACAGGACCTACTGTAGTGTCCACACAAAATGTCATCCAAACACCAACAACGTTTTTGTTAAGAGGTGGCGGGGCCGCTGACTGACCCAGTTGCTCATCACTACACCGACACCTTCTGCCTGGCGGGTGGAGGAGGAGGTGTTAAAGTGCAGCCTGGAAGCTGCACGGAGATGAAGGGATGGAGGGATGAGGGGCATTGAGGAGGAGGAGGAGGAGGAGGAAGAAGAGAGAGAGAGAGAGAGAGAAAGAGGGGAGGGGAGGGGGTTTGACCCAACATTGTTTGTGCTCTCTTGGAATAAGAGTTGGCATAAGGCAGCCCTGGCAGCTTTACCAAGGAATGGCCGGCTTTTCTGTAGCCCAGGCTAATGGTTGTATTATCTGCAGAGCCAGATTCCCACCCAGCTCTACTGTGTGTGTGTGGTGTGTGTGTGGTGTGTGTGTGTGCTCCTGTGGTACACAGTGTGTGGTCTGTCTCTGACTGTGTGTCCCCTTTGCAGTAGTCCATAATACAGTAAATAGTGTTTGAGCAAATATCTGTTTACCATAGAGTAGACTAACGACAGCAAGGGTCAATTAAATACGGCAAGCGCTCTCATCGAAATCATCTCCCCCCAATATATCCGTCCCTATTGCAGGACAGGCTTCTTCTGGGGCTAACGTGGGTTCTTCTGATCTGGCACGGTTCTTCTGGGCTAGTGCGGTTCTTCTAGGGCCTGGTTTTCCCATCAGGTGCGGCTGATTTCTCACCTTTTTTTGTACCCGACCCACAAGTTAGCATTGTGACCAGTGGAGGCTTTACTGACCGAAAGAGCACATTTTAAAACCTCCCTAATTCTTGTCTAGACTGAGCTAGCTGCTGGTGATTCTGTAGGAAGGATTATCCGGGCTCTTTCTCTCTCCGATGGGTGTGAACTCTAACCCCCCCCCTTTTCTCTCTGAGCAGCACCAGGAAAGATCTTGGCCTAATGTCGCACGTCTAAATGTATGTGCGAGACCTATACGTGGCTCGACCTATACATTGAATTTCCCTATGATATGAGTCATCGGTTCCCAGTGAGGTACAAACGCAGTACCGTGTACATCTCGGATGCTCCCTGTTTTGAATACAGGGACATTCATGGACAGAAACATGAATGAAAGCATTCCAATCCAAACAATGAATGGGCTTGGTACGTGAGCCACACACACACACACACACACACACACACACACACACACACACACACACACACACACGGCTGGCTGGCTGGCTGGCTGGCTGGCTGGCTGAGTGAGTGAGTGAGTGAGTGATTGAGTGGGCCAAAGCTAAGCAGTACAGTTCCTGCTAATCCATTAAGATAGTACACAGCAAGGCGGTTAGGTGGTCGAGCGGAGATTGCGTTCGTCACCAGCCCCGGAGCTGAGCTGGATTTGCCTGTTCGAATCCAGCTCACAGCTCCGGGGTTGTCACCAGCTTGGCTGGCCGTCTGCACTGATACAATTGGCTGTATCAGAGGGTGGGAGAAGCTGGCGGGGTGGGTCCGGGTCGTTGTAAACAGCGAGTCCTACAGTTCGGTCGGGGCGCCTGCTAAGCGCGGATTGGACGTGAGGGGGATAGTGTGGTCCTCCCACACGCTACGCCCTCTCAATGAGAATCCGCGCTGGCAGGTGAAAAGAAGCGGTGATTGGCTGGACGTGTGTCGGAGGAAGCACGTGGTAGCCTCCACTCTCCCAGATGATCTGACTGTGGGGGGGTAGGTGCGCAGCAACCAGGAAGGGACTGGGAATTGGCATACGACTAACATTGGGATGGGAGAAAATCGGCGGAAAATGGAGGGGGAAAAAGACCAAAAAAAAAAAAAAAAAGATAGTACACAGCACGAGTCCTTCTCTGAAATATCTGGATACACAATCAACTGGAGCAAGTCAGAAGCAATGCCTCTCTCTAAATGTTGTCCCCCTGCTATCAGGAGGGGCTGGCAGTACAGATGGATGCCGTCAGGGTTGATATACCTAGGAATAAAGCTGATCCCAGGTCTGAAAGAGATAGTGCAAGCCAATATTGCCCCTATAATCGAACACATTAGTGATCTGACCCAGAATTGGGCCAAGATGAATATGTCCCTCCTGGGGAAGATAAACTTAGTAAAAATGATATTGGCTCCCAAATTAAATTATATCCTATATATGCTGCCGCTGACTCTCCCGACCCAGTTACTCAAACAGTATGACAAAGTCATTAATGTATATCTGTGGGGGGGAAAAAGGCCGCTATTTGGACGGGCCAAAATGTATTCAGCAAAGGAAAATGGCGGCTTATCCCTGCCTAAACTAGACTGGTATCACTATGCGTTCTCGCTCTCCCAGCTCTCCAAATTGAATCACTCGACTGAGGAGGCACCTGCTTGGGTCAAGATGGAGGAGGAAATGTTATATCCCTCATCTCTGGAATCCTTCCTGACACAATCAGACAGACCTATACCTGGTAAGAAATCAGTCATATGGGACGACTGGATTAAAAGGGGGATACATGTACTAGGTGATATAGCCGGGGAAGATGGGGTTTTACCTTTTGAGGATATTAAAGAGGATTTTGGTATAGATAATAAAAACTTCTATAAATTCCTACAGATTAGACATTGTATATCGTCATCAATGGGAGGGCCAAAGTGTGGCCCGATTACTGCAATTCAAGAAATATTTTATAAAGGATGGCGTAGGAAAGGCGGTGCGTCAAGATTCTATGATGTTATAAGAGAATACAATGCACCCAAATTAGCGGGTCTGAGGCTGAGCTGGGAGAACGATGTACGTGAGGATATTACTGAGGAAATGTGGGAGAAGCTGGTGTCCAAATGGGGTAAATTCTCTCGGGAGGCACAATCACAACTTATCTTTTACAAAGTGTTGAACAGAAGCTATTGGACGCCTAGTAAACTGGCCAGACTAAAATTAAGGGACAGTGACATCTGCTGGAGATGTGAGAAGGAGACAGGCACTTTACTACATACGGTATGCTATACGAATGTGAGAAGGTCCGGAAAATGTGGGATCAAATTGTGATATTCCTAAGTAAGGTTCTGAATGTGAAGATAAATAACTCCCCAATGACATGTGTTTTGGGTATAGTACCGAAAGGGATTAAACTGCCTAAATACCGGGGAATGTGGTATAGAATGGCCATGATATCAGGATGTAGAATTGCATTACGACATTGGAAATCACCCGTTGATATTACTTTTAAAGAATGGATGGAACTAATGTTCCGGACAGCATCATATGAAAGGGTGACATATAGAGTCGCAGGGAGAGAGGATATCTTCGCTGAGGTATGGGACAGTTTTCTACACCTGACTGAACGGTCTGGGGACAAATGATTAATGTGGGATTACAATGGTATCAAGGATGAATGTGAAAAAGGGGATCTGATCTGATGGTACTTGTACTTTATATTGTATTATGTATGTATATGCATAGATTTTATGTCCGGATGGTGTATCTATGGAATGGCCACCATCTCTATCACACTCTCATATGCGCATGTTTAGCCGCATACACGTATCTAGGATACACATATTCGTATGTGTACATAATAGATTTACACACACTCATATGCACAAGGCTGAGATATACATGCCAGGGGCACACATACATGCACATACTCATTTATAGGAAATAGGCATACACACACGTACATATACACATAGTTGAAGCATAGGCTCTCACTTACACATATGGGGGATATACACATACATAGGGGACACACACATACGTAGCTGAGAGGCACATACATATACATACCTGAGATACACACTCACATAGGGGGCAGAGGCACACATGGATACGAGACACACACAAGAGGTAGGAGTACAGTCACACACCAGAAAGATGCACACACACACACGTATGAGGCATGCACACATACTTACGTGATACACGTACCCACGTACATATATCTGAGACACACATGCATGCATGCTCTCATGCACACCTACATATATCTGAGACGCATTCTCTCACATGCAATATGGAGAAGGATGGCATCCCGATAGAAGATGCATGGTCTACATGTAAAGTATGTGCATCAGGGATATATATGCACAATGTATAGTATTTTTTTTCGTAAGTCTTTTTTTAATTTCCATGTCAGTTTTTAATGTATTTGTATGAGTCTTTTACATGTTTTGTATGTTCTTACAAAAAAAGAAAAAGGCAAATCTTGGACATTGCATATTGTGATGTGGAAAGATATGTGTTGAATATTGGAGAGATTTGTGCAAAAAATATCAAAAAAAAAGAAAAAAAAAAAAGATAGTACACGGCACAATCTGCGGGGGGAACAATTAAGGTTCTAGTAAGACATCTAGCTGGTGCTGCCAATGACAGCTTCATGAATTAGGTCTCCCTCTGGGGCAGTCAGCTGTTTAACTACACTATCCCCCAAGGAGTCCGTTTGACAAGGAAGGACACACAACAACAACAACAACAACAACAAGAGTTGACCGTATATGGCAAGGAGTCAGTTTAACAAGGCAGGTAATAGTTGACAGTATATGGCAAGGAGTCAGTTTAACAAGGAAGGAAAGAGTTGACCGTATTTGACACGTCCAGAAATGTGGTAATCTGTAGACCGTTTTCGCCTAAAGGTACATGCCTACGTAAATGGAAGATTGCTCCACTTCTGCAAGGTCAATTTGCATGTTCTTGGTATCTAGGGACCTGGGGGTATGTATTTCCAGTAGGGATGCTCGATATTTTTTTTTACCGATACCGATATTCCGATATTGTCCAACTCTTAATTTCCGATACCGATATCAACCGATACCGATATATGCAGGGTTTCCCCGTCCAAAAAACTGAATAATTTCAGGTAACTAATAATTTCACTGGATATATATATAACAAATATTGTTATTGTTTTTTTTTTTTTTTAAACCGATACCGATATTTTCCGATATCACATTTTACTGCCGATATCGGCCGATAATATCGGACATCCCTAATTTCCAGTGTCAGAAATATTGTGTCTGTTACTAGGCGGAGTAAATTGTAATGAAGAAAAGGAGAATATAAATTATGATTTATGATTTTTGCATATTTGATCAAAAATGTATACAGGTAGGAGAAAATGCTCACTGAGCTCATTCACCACCTTATTGAGATCATGTGTACAAAGAATCTAAGCAAATGAACCGCGGGAAGATGATTAAACAGAAGGATTTGTAGATACAGTAATTAATGATAATCGACTTTAATTATAAATTCATATTTGACCTTGAACTTGACCTTATTATGGCCAAATCATACATCTATGGATAGGGAAAATGCTCCTCTTTCCAATGGCAGGGTTTAATCTGGATTTAGTCATTTCTTGCGGTTTTTACGATAATTAGCATTTTCCGATAAATTAGTATTTCCGATAAATCGTATATAAAACATCGGTAAAAATGAAAATATACACTTTGACTACTGTTTTTGATAGGGTTATGGTCTTTACTCTTGGCTACAAAAAATATATATTTAAAAACATTGACCAAGGGCCCACATGTGGACGATTCTTTGCCGACCTCTAGTGGCTCGGTGTGCATTTCTTTTAATACAATATATAGATAGAATTAAAGCCCTATTTGTTGCCTGTCGATTGCCCTTTCAGGTGACAAAATCCGTTCAGCGGTTCTCGAGTTACATGCCGATATGTGAGGCGTGCCCCAAAGTACGTAAAAGTACACATTACCACCCCCGACTCCTGGGGCTCTAGCTCCGTCAATCATTTGGCGATCTCGAAAATCTTTGCACAGGGTTGTAGCCAATGAGTGTGACCTTCCAATGATACCCCATGATATGATAATTGGGGATCTAATACGGTCTCTATTGATCGATTTATGATAAAGAAAAGAAAAGTCCCCTATAGGGGGACTTTAATGCTTAACAGGTTAAAGGCCCCTGCCACTCCAAAATGTGTATTTCTTATTTTTTTAAACGTTTTTTTTTATGTATTTTATTGTTACCTCCTCTTGGAGCCTTGACTTTAACTATACAGACTGTTATTTGTGCAGAACTTGTCACCAGAGCGCCTTTCTCACATTCTTTCTCTGGGAGACGGGAGAGCTTCTCTGTGCTCTGTGTAGCATGTGTGATACCCTCAGCTTCAGCATACACAGAAATCTGAGTATATCATGAAGGAGCTGCTGACATGGAATTCCTGGTAAATATCAATGGGTGTTTATTGGTAATTTGCTAATTCATAGACTTTGCATTCTCAATGAGGGTAAAGGTGTAGAGATGTTGCTATGCCATTTCCAGTAGTTTATTGAACAATTTGGTGGAAAAAACATATTTATACAAATTGTTATTCAATATAGAAATGTTTAAGGGTTTAAAATACTGGAGGGGATCTTTAAGGCTTCACAATGCTCTAAGATTCATCATTCCTTCAAACTCTCTCGTAAAGGCCTTCATAATCACCTAAACGTTGGGATAATTAAGTGTAAATGTGTGCTTGGCATCATAGCTGCAACTAATCCATTTATATAATAATAGGTCACATTAGCGGTGGGTAGAGTCGACGATGTTTATTCAGTTAGGACCCATAAACTGGGATTTTAACCCATGCAGTCGTTCAGGTTCAAGATGGGATGGCTGAGGTGCTATTGTTATCCAAGGTTAATGGGCAGTGTTTTCAATGTTTCTGCCCACGCCCCAATGCCAAACACCCATGTCCGATTCAAAGGCTGGCCTGGTGTTCAGTGTATTCTCTTTTAGGTCAATGACCATTCTAGATGCATTTGAGTGCTCGAGCATAATGCCACGTTTTGTTCATAGCCAATCAGTTTCTATTTACCTCTTCAACCTACTCAAGCAACATGTGCTTGAGAGTTGATCCAACATTGACTGCTTGTTGTCGTGTGTGTGTGTGTGTGTGCATGCGCCAACTGCTCAAAGGTTGCCATTACACAGCTTGGGTACAAATGTAAATAGCTGGTGCTTATATTTGCAAGCCTAGGTAATGTCCACAGATTAGTTGTGAGAGAGGACTGCAGATGGCAGTAATGTCCGAGGCAAAAGCTAAGTTCCTCTCTATATCCGTGATAATTGGCAGTCGCCACTTTTGGAGGAGACGCTGCTTCCTGTATCTATAGACTCGGACTAGATACATGTCATTTTTGTCATTTTGAGATTCCAACATTTGTTTGTGCATCTATTATTGTTTGTCTTCAAGGGATTTTGTCTAAAAACGTGTGTGTGTTGTGTTGTGTGGGCATGCACATGTTTGTCTCTCAGCAACGAGAGCGGTTTCTGCGGCACAGCGACACTGGTCCTGTGAGTGACTGGCCCTCTCCAGACCCTGCCACCTCCTCGCCAGGTGCCAGGTCCGCCCAGGACGGTGGTGCCGGCTGCGCCAGGCCCCGGGCGTGGAGCGTACGCACCTTCCAGGACTTCCTGCCTCCCCTGCCGCAGCTCCACAAGAAGTGGTGCAGCTGGAACTCCAGCAGTCCCTTCACCAAGCTGGTGGACAGCGTTCGTATTACAACCGTTTTACACATTCGACACAATATTTAATAAAATTTTTGTATTTAGCCTTTATTTAACCAGGTTTGTCCCAATTGAGATCCAGGATCTCTTTTACAAGGGAGACCCGACCAAGAATAGCAGCAACACAAAGTTTCAAAATATACACATAGACATTACAGATAAAAGTAACGTTACGTTAATGGTCAGATAAAACATTTGCACACAGAAAACGTGGTTACAATAGGCTCGCTTCACCATAGCCTTAAATACATTCACAGTGTTACCAAGCTTTGAATCTTCAGATCGGACTGGAGATTGTTCCAGCCAGTAGGTGCTGAAAACCTAAAAGCTTTCTTTCCCATTTCTGTTCGGACATTGGGAACAGCAAAACCTGGCAAAACCGAGGGCCACTGACCTACAAGCTGTATACTTACTGTATTATGATTGTGTAGAATATGACTGATTCTACTTTTATATATATATATATATACTTTTATTTGTAAGGCTCTTTCATTGATGTGGTGTTTAGTTTGACTCATACTACCCTAAGGTGCTTTGATTGGCATGTGCCTCACTAGGCCCCGCCCAGCCTGGTGGCCGACTGCAGAGGGGGAGACGGCAGGAAGGTGTTCTCGGACGTCCACCTCGAGGCCAAGGCGGACGACGCCGCCGCCTTCTCCGACTCGTGGCTCAGGAACGCCTCCTACCCGCTGGCCCAGGCCGCCCAGAGGCAGCGGCGCCTCAACTCCACCAGCAACCTGCGGCGTTCCCGCTTCACCGGGCCCTGTTTCGGCCTGCTCTCCGGAACCGCCGACCCGGCGGCGAAGACGACCCCCGGGGGGGCCCACCACAGCCAGCTCTCCTCCTCCTCCTCCTCGGAGCCTAGCCCCGGGTGTCCCTCCGGCCAGCCTCATCATCAGGGCGAGGGCTCCCAGGGTGGGAAGCGGCGCGACTTCTCTGCCGAGGACGACCACGTCAGCGTGCCCGTGTTCGCCATCTCCGAGGAGGAGGACCGGCAGCCTCTGGTCCTGGCGGAGCACCTGTCCTCCTCCACGATCAACGGGCTGGTTAGAGGGTCACATGAGGGGGGGAAGGGCCCCGCCGTCCAGGCCAACGGGCCCCTGCTCCAGAGGGCCAGGCCAGACTGGAGGCCGTGGGGGTGTCCGTCAGCACCCGGCGGGGTGGGTCCTCTCCTTTCCTCCAGCCCTCTCTTCGGCACCGAGTCGAAGCCCGCCTTCGCACACCACGGCACGGGCGACGACAACCGCCTGTCCCTCAGCCAGTCAACGGCTCCGCGCAGTGTCACAGGTAAGGAGATGTGACCGGTCATGTTATTAGGAGGATGGACAAGAGAGCATGGACTCCTCGGTGGCGAATTAAAGCAAACTGTAGAACTTTTTCATTTAGCACCAAGTTGTGAAACGTTATAACCTGCTTTTTTTTTTTGTTCTCTGAATCAACTTTATTACAAGTCTACGGCTTCTTACTGGCAAATCTGTTGTGTAATGCTGTGTTGGAACACTGTGTTGCTTACTGTGCCAGGGCATTGACTGCTGCGGTATTTGTGTAAAGAAAAAAGAAAATGATTTGAATGCGGACATGAAAAGAACCAGCGATGTTTTCTTAGCGAGCACTTCATGACTTCCCAACTCCTCAGAGCACTTTTCCCCCCTTTTGGGTTATTGAACCAGTTTGATACATTCCAGTGAGCTGAAATATCCTTGACGTATGCACTTCTCTTCCAATAGCTCATTCATTCATTCAACTTTTTGCCTTTTTTCTTTATTAACATGGGACTTGATGCAGAGCGTTTAAGCTACCGTTTTAATACATCCTCACACTATTAACTAAATGACCAGAAGTATTCTCCACAAGAGCATAGAGATCATGCGTTAATATCAACGCTACAACGATATATACATAATGTATTCTTAAAGGCTGATACAGGATTATAAAAAAGAAAATAAAAAAAAAAGGGAATTGATCATTGTATAAACAGTTACTAACATACAGTATTAGATGTAAAAAGAGTAGTATAATAACATGAGAACTAGCAATTGCAATAGTGATTTAAAGGAGGTTTGGTTGGAATTTAATGTAAAGTTTTAATAAAGGCTATGTCATGTAAATGCTTTCCTCTCCGTGTTTTGTTGAGTATTGGCGTCGATCACCTGAACATAGTGTACTGATAAAAGTAAAGCATTTGGACACAGAAGCAACAAAAGCTATATCAATCTTTTTATTAGTGCAGTTAAACAAACAGGCATGTTAGATCCATATACATTTAGAAGACCTTTTTTTTGCATCGCTAATACAACGTACAGGGACATAAAAAGGCCTATGAACAACTGCTAAACTCCAGTCTTTGAGCAAAGCAGTACTACTAGTTGTATCTCACTAGTGCTATTCTAGGCTATAGTGATTAAGCTATATAATAATAATTGATAAAGTCTATAAAGGCAGTGCATAACCCCCCCCCCCCCCCCCTGGCTCCAATAAAGGAAGAATTTGCTTCTTCCAGTCCAGTCATCTGCCCTGCTTTGAACTGAAGGCTACTCTACATGCCCACTTATCTCAATCTACAGAACATAAAAAAATTGGATTGTTCTCAACTTCCTGGGAGCTTTTGAGGTAGAATAAAAAAATTGCCCGTTAACTTCGGTCATATTGTTTAAGAGCAGAGCAGCTTGGTCCAGACTCTCACCGAGTGAGTAAATATTTACCCTGGAATACAGCGTATATTAACCCCCCCCCAGAGAGAACGCAAAGCACCCCCTTCCAAAGCCTCTTTAAACACTCATTCCTGATGGTGCGGCTTGTACTGTTGTTGGCTTAGGGCGCCCAGATCTCCTCCTGCAGGGAATCATTAAATCTCAGCTGCTCCAGAGGGGGACCGGCTGGGCTTGTGCGGCGGGCCTGAGCCGCTGAGGAATGCCAGTGTGAACCCACGGCCAGGGAAAACCACCACCTAACAACAACCACAAATTAACTCGGGAGCTCACGTCGAGGCCGGGAGAGTGCCCATTCTTTGCCCCTTGTTTTTTTTTTTAACAGTCCCTGATAGACTTGGGGGTGTGTGTGTGAATATTGCCACCAGCGGTCCTAAATGAGGATATAGAAACGAGAAAAGGTAAGCGCTCGAGGCCGAGCATAAGGTACATTGCACGAGGACATTCTCTTGATGCGTGTTGCAGAAGCACGAGGAGTTGTACACACTTTTCTGCAGCGCTTTATATACCGGGTCGAAGTAGAATCTCGAGACATTTGAGAGAACCCTTTATCGACCTCGACAACATAAGACATTCTACATGGGCACAGGTTTATTTCCCATTGACCAACACAGTGTCCCATTTTGCTCTTATGTCATGCTCAGGTTGGAATTTCTTTCCACCCTGTTCCCACCTAAGGGTGAAAAGGAATCCCAACCTGAGCATGACATAAGAGCGAAAAAGGCAGCCGTGTGAATATGGTCAATTGCAGAGTTTGCTAATATTAATAGACAGGTTCCCTAGCAACGCAATTCCACTGAAAGGTCTTAACCCCTTTCACTGCCACACGACAAAGGGTTAACCCTTTCACAACCACACTACAGAAGGTTAACCCTTAGTGTGGTAGTGAAAGGGTTAATGTGTGTGCGCTGAATTATGTGCAAACACCCTCAAAGTGCTACATGTAAACACTTCTAACAAACTATTTTTAGACATTTTAACTACAAATGTTCTGACAAATGTAAAAAGAAAAACAGAAGCTTACTACGGTCTATAAAACAGTGTATATATAGAAATACAAAATGTATTGGATCCTGGTTAAGACCTGCTCCTGCATTTCTTTTCAAATGATAATTTGTATTAATATTGAAGACTTGCATATGAAACCTTTTCCCAGTATATGGTACATACTTTCACTAATAATTTGCCTACCAATTTTATCACTCAATATAGAAGGCCTCTTGATAACACAGGGCCATACTGGCTAGCCTAAAGAACTAAGCTAACAGTGGGCTGATTTGTCAAATTATTATTTTTTTGTTTTACAAAAGAAAATGTCAGTTTGACACATCATTTTACAGACAGGTTTGACACTTGGGTGTTTGTTGATAGTCATAATGAAAAATGCAACAGATACAACGGTCTGTAAAGTGACACACCAATTACATGCCAACGATTGCTATGGAATCACAACCACAGCCTCCTTACTAAGACTACTACCTCTAAACAGTGAAACTAAAGTAAAAAAACACCACACAAAAACAGCAGCCTCAAGCAAACTCAAGAACTCTGACAAAATTGATTCAATTTAAGTTCAACTAATGGCATCTGATTACATGAGGCTATAACATTTGATCCATTCAATATGTTGAATATCCTGCTAGAAAACTAATTTCTAGGGGGGGGGGAATTGTATAAACCACATTAAAACTACCCCCAAACCTTGCAAGGTAACACTTTTGTTATGGCAACACAACCCTAGGAATAAACCAGTTATTTAAAATAAAATAAAAAACACAAAAAGAAAAATCGACATCAGCACAGAGCATACCATCATGATTAGGATATTGGCACATATGAATTCCTGAACTGGGGGTTTCTGCAAGAGAATCTTGCCAAAACATTACCAAAAGAAAAAACGACCCTTGCCGTCTATGAGCCGACGCCACAACATGGATGATCAGGTGGGCTAATATCAAACACACTCGACCAATACACCACACGTGCCTAACGGAACCTTGCTCCCCGCGTGGTGGGGACCCCCTCTAGAGAGAGCTGCGGTGTATTCTAAAACAACCGCCTGAGCCCCTTACTACTAGTCCAGGAAAGCGTCGCTAATGCTCTACTTTAATCAGCTTGGAGTCGATTATCCCGACCCAAAGCATACAACTGAGGCCCCAGGGGCCCCCGCGGATAACACTACGTCGTTTCAACACGTCGCCTTGATCCACGCAAACGTCAAAATCCTACACAACTATCACATGGGATTTCTCAATCTATTAGCCCCATTATGTACGTGAGCTTTTGACATGACTCTTTGCCCTCTCCTGGTAAAGCCAGGTCACGCTGGGAAAAACGCCCAATCGAAATCCTTCAAGAAAAAAAAAGGGAAACTTCCCGTTGTACATGCAGATCGTTTCAACGGCGAGGAGTCAGGATCATGGAAGTCTCTCGTGTCCAAAATGATGCTACAAAGTATCGCTGCCGTTCGTATAGGAGCGGCAAGCGACCTCGACGTCAGTTATGCATAGAAACATGCGTTTTGCTTCAAACAATCTTCATGAACATTTTACGTTTTAGGAAGACAAAGAATTTAGGAAGAACTGCATTCTTCCTAAATTAAGTAAACAAAACAACAGGTCATTCTCTTTCAACCCTTTCACTACCACATTACCATTGCCATGGTTAACCCATTCACTGCAACAATACAGAAGGTTAACCCTTTCACTGCCACATCAGAAGGTTTCACTGCCGCACGACAAGGAGTTAACCCTTTCACAACCACACTACAGACGGTTAACCGTCTGTAGTGTGGTAGTGAAAGGTTAACCGTCTGTAGTGTGGTAGTGAAAGGTTAACCGTCTGTAGTGTGGTAGTGAAAGGTTAACCGTCTGTAGTGTGGTAGTGAAAGGTTAACCTTCTGTAGTGTGGTAGTGAAAGGGTTCAAAAGTATTGGGAAAAACCACTCACAAGCTTGCCTAACCATATGGCCTCCGTCCATTCAGATTTATTCAATCACTCCTACACTTTTCAGTAGATTTGATTTCTTTTTCGGGGGGGGGGGGGAAACATCAAAGTCTTTCTGTAACCAAAAGGGCATGATGTTGGCTAGTGGTGCTGCTTCCAATATAAAAGCGGCCTTTCCCGGGGAGCAGCTTTAACTGTTTACAGAGTGCATAGCATAAATCCACAACCCCTATGTCACATAAGACAACCATGATTGTATTTTCTGCAAAGAGCCCGCAAGGCATCCAGCCATAAAGTATTTTAGTACAAAAGAAACCGTTTTCTCCAGGGTGTGTTCCTGCTTCAGGAGAGCAGTGGGATCTATCGGAATGATCTATTTCTATTGATTAGCGATTAAAACTGGAGACTCGGGTGGGTGGTCAGTTTTGGCTCCAGCGACGACAGGGCCAGAGTCTCTCTCTGCCTCTTCAGCTCTTGAAGCGAGTCTGCTCACATATGTGGTTGAATTTCCTAAAAAAATACAAAAATGAAGGAAACTATGTATTCAGAGTACAGTATTGTAGACATAGCCAGAGTGCAAAATAAGCAGCTATGATCAAAAGGAGCAGTTTGCACAGCACCAACACATTGGCAGGTGATGAGAGATGGAACAAAGTTGGTGCCATCACTCCCTCTAGTGGTGGATTTGGTGAACAACGGGCACAGGCTGATGGCCTTACAGAACACCTGAATTGAGGATAGCTACACAGCAGCTCTTTTCCAATACCATTTATGGCCGTTACAAAATAGACTCTACTTAAAGAAAAGCTATAAGAGGAGCTTGTAAACGTCTAAAGCTCCAGTGAAACAATTATGGAGAAACACTACAGACTGGATTGAACTTACGTGGCGTGGTGTGCCTTCACTTGAGTACGACAGTTTCGTCCCCAGTAGCAGTCGGGACGAGACGTCACAGCAGCTGAGGATTAGGCATGGACAAAATCATTACACTCCTTCCAAATAGTGCTAGGCAATATATACAGGTACAGCTCAATAAATTATAATATCGTGGAAAAGTCAATATATTTCACTGTATTAATGCAGTAATTTGTGCAAAAGGAGCCCCAACCAAGTACTGAGTGAACACGCATGAACATTTGGCCTTTCAGAAGGCCGACGTTTCTATATTAAATTTCTTTTTTTTATTGGTCTTATGTAATTTTGAGATACAGAATTTGGGGCTTTCATGAGCTGTAAGCCATAATCTAAATTAAAACAAATAAAGGCTTGAAATATTTCACTTTGTGTAATGAATCTGAGAGTTTTGCTTTTTGAATTACTGAAATAAAATAACTTTTCCACGATATTCTAATTTATTGAGCTGCACCTGTATACCGGTATATACACATATCGCTTATTGTCTCCATGTTTTGTTTTTATATTGTGAATCATGACACGCACACAATTCAGTCATCTAAATGAAGATAAAAAGCTAATTAAGTCAAGATTTCTCACAAAATGATTTCTGAAATGATTTGAGAAATTAACTTGTTACAGTGTTAGTTTCAGTGTATCATGCAGTCCAGTATGATGATAATCATCACATTACTTAACGTGATATTCCATACCGAAACATACCGCCCTCCCCCTCCCTCATATCACCCAGTTCTATATCATACTAGCTTCCGCTCAGCGTCATCTGCACTAACCTCACTTCGTACATATGCACTGAATAAAAACTCACAATGTACCTTTACATACCAACATTCGTCTAGCCACACCCCTATCCGCTACCCTCATAAGCAGGTGTGTGGCCCCACACTCGCCTCCTTATTCACTTTCACCACAAGGAAGTGCCTGTATATCAATCACTTGACAAGGGTATTAAGCTGAAGAAAGTTGTTACGTGTTTAAATTTTTTCTTGCTTTTTTCTTTCTCTCATACTTTTTACAAAGAAAAAAGCTAAGTAATAATGTTTACCTCGGAAGGTCGCGCTAGCAACGTTACCCTTCACCAGCGGTTCTTCATTTCCTCCTCTGCCGTACGTCTTGGAGCGGGGTTTACGCCACTGTCGTGGACGGCATCCGCGCCCGGTAGGTAGTTTGCCTCTCCAAGGAGCTGGTGCACAAGCGCCGTCTCCTGTGAGATGGCCTGGTTCCTGCTCTGGTTCCTTTGCCGCCGACGGCCGGCTCCTCTGGTGGCGGAGGATTTGAGACGCAAACTTTTTGCTTCTGCTCGCTCCCGTCGTAAGATGGTGGCTTGTAGACGCGAACGGCCTGGTTTTGGGGAGTTGCTGGAGCCGGATGAGGATGCGTCTGCTTCTCCGTGGCCGATGGAAACAGAGGACTACATGGTAGAGGCAGACTGGTTCTTGTTTGACGCCCCGGTGGAGACATGTCCGCCTCCCGTCCAGGTTACACTGGCGGGGGGTGATAGGTCTCCTTGGGGTCCCTCGTACGCTGACGTTGGGTTAGAACCTCCGACTCAGTGGCGGGATGCCCTGCTATCAGCCACATCGGAATGTGGCTCTGCAACCAGTAGTCTGCCGCATGTGAGGGACGCGAGCTCGGTGGGGGAAAGTATGCAGGGGGAACTGCATGCTTTGTTCCCCGAGCTCATGGCGGCGGCGGCAGTCGCAAACGGCGTGCCGCTGCCACTGCCTGTTTCTGTCCCTGATGATCTCATAGGTCATCTATGGCAACGTCGTCCTGTGAGAGAGCCGGGCGTTGTCTGCCCATTTTTCCCCTCGATGGAGGCCTAAGTCCGTCAGGGACAGGTGGTCTCCCACATCACGGGCCTCACCCCCGCCTACGTGCGAGTCACGAGGGTGGTGGGTTTGGTAGACGGTATGAAGGAGGGGGTGCCTCGGCTTGATGGCAGCTCTCCTGAGGTGGTGTGGGAGCCGTTACGGAAGCCGGTTCCCCAAGGGAAATCGGCGAGGCGGTTGGCTTACCGCGACTCAATCTCTGGCTGCCACGTCTAACATCGCGCAGCTGGCGAGATTCATGTCTGGGATAATGACGGGCGGTGCGGAGCTGACCGAAGTGCAACGTGATCAGCTCGCCCAGGCGGCAGGTGCCATCCTGCATCTGATCCAGCTGCAGGCCGTCGCCGCTGGGAAAGTACGCGCCCTGGCCACTCTAGCCCAGCGCCACCTTTGGCTGGAGCAGGCGCGTGTGCCGGAAAGGAAGAGGACTCCACTTCTGATGGCACCCCTCTCCGATGCTGGGCTCTTCGGGTCGGCGTTGCAGCTGATGACCTCAACCTGCAGGGAAATGCAGGAGGAGCGTTCCATGCTCCAGCCTCATTTCCCCCCGCCCGATGTCGCCGGTGGAGTCAGACGGAAGGCTCGTCGTCGAGGTTCCGCCGCCAAAGCCGCCGCTGCTACCACCGCCACTGCTGGCCCTTCAGCGAAGAAGGCCAGGAGGAGAGAGGGCGCCTCGGCCACTGCAGCCGGCCCATCCACGCTCGGAGGTGACTTACCGTCCCTCCGGGGCTCCCCGGGGTGGCAAGTCCCGAGCGGCTCGTGGCAGGCATCGCTAAGTGACTTTTCCCTCTGTTGGTCCCCCATGTTCCCTTCCCGGCCCACCATATGATTTTGTTAAATAAAAGGTCCCTCTTGGGAGGGACTTTTTTTTTTTTTTTTTTACTTTTCTTTTCTAGCGTTTATCGCTTTTCTGGTCAAGCATGACCGACAGAAAACGGGTTGAAATGGGATGTAGAGCAGGGGAAGACATTCTGAGAAATGACGGCGGGTCCGGGAATCGAACTAGTGTCCCCCAGATCCGTGACGAGCACGGTTTTCCCAGACGCAGAAATAGCGCAGAGATATGCGGTGAGCTACGGGAGCTCCCCTGGGAGGGACTGTTTTTGTTACAAACTGTGTGTTTATTCACTACATATGATGGGGATACGATGTGTGAACCTTTCGCTAGTGTGGGGTTGATAGGAGGGCTAGACTTAGTCTTGTTGGTCGCTACATTTTTCATGTTATAGAGCTTAAGCAAGGCCTGCAGCTTACACTTGGTTGAAAAAGGTTTTTTTCTGCCTCAACCTGAAGATTAGGTCTTGTGTGCTCTGTTGCTTAAACAGTGATATTGAGGCGCAACACTGTTGTGTTGGTCTGCAGTAATGCTCGTGTGTGTAAAGGTACCGCGGTTTTTCAGGCCGCTCTCTCTCTCTATCAAATCTTCTGTGTCTTGCAACATAAACACGGGTGTCGGGTTCACACATATAAAACTTTGGCCTGGTTATAAACCCTGTTCACAGACTTGTCTGTGGCTAGCGTGCATTGAGTTAGCTTTGCACTGTTCATTAGCATACTGGCTACTTAAGGTATCATATGGCTATTTGTTGTTGTCGTATTCGAGGGTTGGGCTTGTGAGGGGGTACCGGATAAACCCCTCCTTCCCTCTTCTGATTGGTCGGGTTTTTTTTTTACCCTCTTTTTCATTCGGTCCGGCCAAGCTGTTAGGCAGCTTGGCACAGGGGTGGGGGGGGGGGGGGTTTCCCTGACTCCGCACCTATCACGGGCAGTTGAGTCATGGGTTTCCCCCGTCATAGAATACGTCACTGGGCATGTTTCTATTGGACGACTGCTTCCGTGAGTTTTTTCAGACCCATGTGTGGTTCTGTCATTGTCAAGTTGTCGGGGCAGAGCGTAGGAACTTGGTGTTCTGCTACGCTCGATATACGTGTAACTTGAGTCTGTTGGTCACATGGCTCAATGTTACCGTGACTTTTCAATTCATGGCTCACGTGGGAAGTCTCTGAGGATTCCCGTCTCCTCCCTGTGGTGAGGGTGGCGGGATGTAAAAATTAAAAAAAAATTACCCTCAGCCGCGTCACGTGGGATTCATGTCAGTCTGTGTTTCTTTCTTTTTTAATAAAAAGAGGAAAGAACGTGAAGCACGACGGCTCCTTGTCGTTCTCCCAGGCGACTTGGAGGAACAATGTCTGGTGTCTTGTTAGACTATCCATTGATGTGTTTGGGTCTCGACGTGTACATAGTGCTGGCTCGGGGTGTTTCTGATAAGAATCACGCATGAGGCTGGTACGCCTTGGTTGCTCGTTATTAAAACGGCGTTTTTATAGGGCAACTGGGATGGAGGTTCTCTCTTCCGAGCGCCTGTTGCTAGGTCTCGACGAATTCTCAATCAAAACATAGGTAGAGGGGTCTCACGCCCTTGGGGTGGGCCACTGAGCGCGGTGCGAATGGGACCGTCTGGGTGGCGCCCTCTTTTCATGTTTTAGATCGACACGCGTACCTACCCCCTCTCTTGGAGTGGGGATGTCGGCGTGATTAGGGCACGGGACTGGTTCTGGTCACGCTGGTCCAGGTCAGTTAACCCGTTGTCCGCCGGGGACACAGATCTGCTGTTCTGGTACCCTGAGGGACTTGTGCTTTTTTCAGGGGGAAAAATGCCGGGTCGGCCCGGGTGTCACAGGGTTGGGCGTTATGGAGACCCTTTGTTGGGTACATGTTGTACCCTGCGCTATCATGAAGGCGCTGGTTCTCCATTCTTTTCGCCCCTCTCTTACGCATGGCGAAGAGGGGGCTGTTGGGGTGGTCTTATGGACCTCCTCTGGCATCCCTGTGTGCTTCACGGTCCGCCGGGCCCGGTCCGAAGTTTTGTTTCGTCGACCCGTAGGCCTGGGATAACCCCGATTTGAAAACTGAAACACTTGTACTGCGGTATAGCCAGTGTATACCCGCAGGTGTGTTGAGTTTTTTCTTGAGGGGTTATAGGAACAACCACCGCATGTGGTACCAAGAGGGTGGTTGATTCCCGGTGTGTTGGAGCGGAGTCAACTCCCGGGTTACCCGGTTGAGTGTGCCCCTGCACGTTCATGACGTCTGCCAATCGTGTCAGCCTTCTCTGCCTCGGCCCCTCTGGGTCGGGATTTTTTGGTGGAGGCTTTTTCATGGTGCGCAACAATGCCAGCATACGCCCCTTCCGCCGGGGTGCTGTTTTCAGTTGACCCCTTTGGCGCCTGTCTCGTCCGCAGTGCTCCAGGCTCGGGTCAAATGCCTGCTGCCTGGATTGAGGGATCGACCCCTTCTGGAGGTCGTCTCCCCGGCGCGCTGCCTGCTCCCGCTGTAGTGTAGCCTCTTGAGTGCTTCGAGTTACAGCCATGCTGACTGCCTGAGTGTGCCAGGGTCAGTGTGCCAGGCGGCGTGCTAGTGGGGGGAAGGGCTCGCTCTTGGATGGGCCCTGTCCGAATACGCTGGCGATGTGGGGGGCGGTGTCACTAGTGACCGCCTGGTGAGGTCTTGATGCTGTGGCGTCGTTGACCTCTCCGGGCCCCCTTTTTCCGGGGGATCCAGTCGCTTCAGTGGGTCTGGGTCTTCCTTCGCGCTCCGCTGCTACGGCCTTGCCACGGGGTTGAGTTTGCTCTCGACCCCGTGATTTTGGGGGCGGTAACGAGGTTGGTTCCTTCCGTTCGTTCCCTGGTGGCATGCGGGTTGTGCGTGTGCGTAGTCGTGGGGTCAAGCCACGATCTGCTCACCCTGTGCGTTGAGTTGCTCGAGTTCCTCTTCGCACGGTCGGCTCCGTCTCCCTCCCGTCCTCCAATAGGGAAGGTATCCTCCATTAGGGAGGGTCGGGGGGGCTCGGTCCTCCCCGGTTCTGATGGTTGTGGGGGGCCTCAGTGGGGTACATTTGTCGAGCTTCAAGCTCCCGCTCAGCTCCCGTTGTGCAGATGACGCTGAGCGGAAGCTAGCATGATATAGAACGATAGGTTATGAATATAACTGCGGCTACGTGGCGTAGTGGGCAAGGCGCTCGCCACGAATGCGGAGACGCTGGGCTCGCCTGTTCGAGCCCAGCACTCCACATTGCTTTCAGTTTAGCTGGTCATTCATACTAATACACATTGGCCGTATTAGGGGGTGGGAAACTGATGGGTGGGGATCGGGCGTTGTGGACAACGACTCCTACAGGTCGGTTGGTGCGCCTGCGCAGTAGAATCAGGAAGTGTCAGGGGCAGCGTGAGCCTCCCACGCGTTACTCCTCGCCACTGAGAGATCGAGCTGCGCAGGTGAAAAGATGCGACTGCTGTTACCTCAAGTACCGGAGGGGACTTGTGCTATGTATGACTTAGTCCACATTGCAGCCGGCTTGTGGGAGGCAAGAAACAGCGTTCGTGACAGGGGAGGGTTGAATTGGATGATACGAAATTGGGATGGGAGAAAATATAGAAAATGGGAGAAAAAGTGGATAAAAAAAAAGGTTATGAATATAACCGTAGTTCTATGAATACTAGTGACGCTCGGCGTCTGGACGCCACTGCGGCCTTTGATCTTGCCTTGTGGTGAAAGATTGGGAAGGAGGCGAGTGTGGGGCCACACACCTGCTTATGAGGGTAGCGGATAGGGGTGTGGCCAGACGAATGTTGGTATGTAAAGGTACATTGTGAGTTTTTATTCAGTGCATATGCACGAAGTGAGGTTAGTGCAGATGACACTGAGCGTCACTAGTATTCATAGAACTATCGCTCTATATCCAATCAATGAAGAACAGTGAATCTACAGAACATACTGTAATAAGAGAATGAATACACCAGGAGTAACCATCTACTCTCCAACAATAAAAGTATATATATTTTTTAGGGCTGTCAAAAGTTAATGCTTTAATTTGAGATAATTTAAAGCGTTAGAATGTTTTGATTAATCTATGGAGTGAAGCATGTTCAATGTTTTGAACTTTCAGCAGTATCTTTGCTTGTTCTTTTTTTTGCATTGACTCATGCACCTTTTTGAAAATCATCTGACATGAAGATGGAACACATTTTTGTTGTTATGATTTATATTACTGGTAGTTCATACAAGACATTATCGTCCTCTAAGCCAATCTGCACTTTAACATAGGCCTGGGTTGTTTTTATTTCTGTTAGCGCCACAGATAAGAAAGAGGTTGTTAAAGCTGAGTCAATGTTGATGGGTTGTTGAACATTTGTATTTCACAGGAGAGAAACTGTATTTCAAAGATCAAAGAAAGCTATTAAAATAGTTTGAATATAAATATACTTTCTTTGTGTCGATTCTACATTAATTCCACGATTTTACTCTAAGTAAATATCTGTTACAAGCTTCGGTCTTAAGTAGAAAAATGTGATTCATTTATTGATAAATTAAATACAGAAAATTGTGCGATTAATTCGTAAATGTTTTCTAATCTATTGACAGCACTAATATTTTTTTATAATAATAAATAGATGTAAAGACCTGGCAGTTCGGATGTGGGGATGTTCTGCCTGTACTTGTAGGCCAGCTCCTTGAAGGCCCGCAGGCCGCAGCAGAAGCAGAGGATGGCGTTTGCATTGATGCGATAATCTGAAATTTGATAAAAGATGGAGAGACTCACTACTGTACCCGGTACAAGCAAACCGGAAAAAAAAAATCAACAATTTCATATACAATTCCTCTCAAGAGACCGTATTTCCCCGTGAGCCAAGGGAGGCGTTTTTGAAAGCACAGCAGCACTAGGGGGGGGAAATGCTCCCGTTTTTTATTGCCGCATCTAATACAAGTGACATTTCAAGCAACACAGTGCTCTTCTTTAGACGTACGAAGTCGAACTCACACAAAACGAGCGGTTGACGTCTCGAGTGACCGTGATTCTCTTCGTAATTAGGCTCTTAAAGAGACTGTGAATGCATCCACAGTACACAGCGATGTACAGATATTAATATACAAAAATAGCATACCAAAATGCAAAGAAATATACAAATAAGAGTAGAATTAAATTCATGGTGGTAAAATAGTCCCTTACAAAAAAGTATCATGGTATTTTCCATTATTTTCTACAATCATGGTGACATGATTATTTATTTATTTTTAACCATGGCATAATTATTTATACAATGGCCGGTACCATGGCAACACTGAAATGACCCATCAGACTTGTAGGGTTCCCTTTTTAAATTTGAGGTCTCACCAGACAGATAGTAGCTTCCCTGCTGAAGGCCCTGCAGGCCTTCATGGAGTAAATCCCTCCAGGACTTCCCTCTGGATGACAGGTAGTTCTGGAGGAGGGGAGCAGATATAGAAGTGTGAGAAAAACATTCAAATGAATCCAATGAATGAATGGGTCAAATTGACCTGCCTCAAACCCCAGCCCTTTTTCATGATCCTCCAAATCACTAAAACTGTTACTTCATCAAGAAAAAAAGACATTGAGAAAGGAGCAAGGAGGTCCAGCTCACCCGAAGGATGTCAGATTCATAGTTATTGCTGTTCAGTACACCGTCTAGGCACTTCTCCGTCAGGTTGAGCTCTGGAAGAGAAGAATTTTCATAAAATAGGCATCACTTGCTTGACCCAATATTTGCTACTTAGTATTGATTTAGACAACAAAACTGTGTATTGTGATTAACACATTAATTGCCAATAACCGCCATGCGTTGAGTGCCAACAACGAGTAAACTCGTTATGATCGTTATTTCTTTTATTCGCTATTGGCATTCATAATTCATCCAGGAAGCCTCCGGGAGCCAGCTGGACCCTGTCTGATATTGCAACGCCTCAATACCACCACCTGGTGGATTTCGGGCGAGTTACACTCCACTCTAAACCGGAAGTGGCGCTCGGTGCATCGGGGAAAAAGCTCAGCCAGAGATATGTTGTTACGTGGATCAATATATACACCTCGAGTGCATTGGATCGCTTTCGAGACGCAAGAATCAATATGCTTTCGGCGTTTATTGCGTCATACAAACTGAAAATGGATCTAGCAGATAGACATCAAATAATTGGAATTTTCTTTCTCCAGACGCATCGGCCAGGGGTAAGAGGAATCTAACGTTATTTCCAGCTCGATTGTCCATTTATTTCATTGCAATCTGTCCGATCAACGTATGGTGTCTTACTAAAGAAAGCTGTTGGTGACAATCAAGGAATCATAAACGACCCCCCCCCCCCCTTTCCTTCACGCATGATGGAGCATAATGTATAGCGATCATATGCATTTGAATTTTTTTTTATAGCGTGTATAGGGACGAAATCGCCAACATCGATAATGTATAATACGCGTCAGGGCCTATAACGCGCGTTCTAGGAATTACTGCTATACAGTCTAAAAACACTTATATTATCGACGGTACTAATACGACAATGTATGAATGGAAAAATATAACGTTCCCACATCCGGAACGATAGATACCCGATGTTGAATGGGCCATAGTAATGTCGATATAGCTATAATATTTAAAAGGTTATAGGCCTGCAAAGAAGGTGAGCCACTCCATAGGGTTACAGCACTGGCAGAGAGTGGTAAAGATGGGCATACTGCATGGCACCCAATGTGTTAACTATGTATATATATATATTTTTTTTATAAAACTACACAATATGATAACATTGATAGATGATAACTAACATACTCGGACGACACAGCGATTGTGGCGTGTGTGAGGAAGGGACAGGAGGGAGAGTACAGGGACCAGGTGGGAGCCTTCAGCGACTGGAGCGAACGGAACGGCCTTCTTCTGAATGCAAAAAAGACCAAGGAGATGGTACTGGATTTCCGCAGGTCGAAACCACCTCTGCAACCAGTCAGCATACGGGGAAACATTGCGACAGTGCAATCATACAAATATTTAGGAGTGCACCTAGATGATAAGCTGGCCTGGGCTGCTAACGCGGAAGCACTTTACAAGAAAGGACAGAGCAGGCTGTTCTTCCTTAGGAGGCTCAGGTCTTTTAATGTGTGTGGGGAAATGTTGTTTATGTTTTATCAGGCAGTGGTGTCAAGTGTGCTCCTCTACGCCGCTGTCTGTTGGGGTGGTAATACCACGGCCAGGGATACCAGACGGCTGGATAAGCTGGTCAAGAAGGCTGGCTCAGTGGTAGGGAGGAGACTGGACCCACTGGGGACCGTGGTGGAGAGCCGCACTCAGAGCAAGCTGCTGGCCATCATGGGCAATACCAACCACCCTCTCCACCACACCCTGGTGGGGCAGAGCAGCAGTCGCAGCGGACGGCTCATCTCCCTGCACTCACGGACTGAGCGGCACAGGAGGTCCTTTGTCCCCACAGCCATCAGACTGTACAACAGCGTATTATAGTGCGGGGGACCTGACCTCTGACCCACACACCTGTTTTTACATCTGTTTTTACACCTGTTTTTATACACCTGCTTTTATCTAATCACACTCCTATTTTAATTTTAATTTTAATATTGATGGGTATGATTTAATTGAATTTTATCATGTACTTATTTTTAATTCATGATGCAGACATAACGTGTAACTACTGTATGGGAACGGTCAATGTCTGTATACTATGTGAGCTGCGAGATACCCTGAATTTCCCCAAGGGGATTAATAAAGTATCTATCTATCATATCAACAGCCTTAGTGTATACAGATCTAGCCTGGCACAGGGGACCCCCCCCCCTATTGGCTGAAATAAAGACTCACCACTGAAGCGCGCCAGGCAGCCTTGACAGCCGATCCTCTGACAGCCCCAGTACATGTGGCAGAATGGACGCTGGCACACCACGCCTGTCGACACAAGAAGACACATGCCACTCAAAACCACGTTTATATGGTCACATGCAAATCAACAACCCCCTGCAGTGCCATTGGTCCGGGGAGACTGATTTTGATTTGACAGGTCCGGTGGCCCCGCCCCCACTCACATTGCTGAGCGGCAAGCTGCTGGCCACTGAGCTCGGCGCGCCGGTCTGGCATGGGCTGGAGGCAGCAGGTACAGATGACATGGCAGCCCTGTGGAGGACATCTGTACTCCTGAGGAGCTGGAGGAGGAGGAGAGGAACAGGAACAAACTAGATTTAGGTTGAGAGGGAATACAGCGATCTCAAAAGAGGCTGCCAACAGGGTTACTGTCTTGCACTCTTCCCAATATACACTCAACAACACTCAAGTCTTAACTAGTGCTGTCAGGCGATTACAAAAATGTATCTAATTAATCGCATTTTAAATCGCATAACCATTTTATGCCCGATATTCTATAATCATATTTCAAATTGCATGTGTCCGGATGGCAGAATTCAGTACTGTATCTACAAAACCTTCTGTTTAATCATCTTCCATCTATTAATTTGCTTAGATTTTTCAGGTCTGGTCAATTTGAGCATGGTGTTATTCACAGTCAAAGATAAAAAAAAATTATTGATATTCTCATTTGGTTCATTACAATTTACTCAAGCCTAGTAACAGACACAGTATTTCTGACACTGGGAATACATTCCCTGAGATCCATAGATGTCCCTAGAATCAGATACCAAGAACATGCAAATGGACCATATTAAAAGAAAGTCTGTAAATGTGTATTCTACGTTCTTATGGAATGAATGAGATAATAAAAAAAATATATATAAAAAAAAAATATATTTTGTAATTAATTTTGAGTTAATTTTCAGAACGCGATAATTGGCTGTGTAATTAATTAATCTAATTAACGAGATAAACTGACAGCCCTAGTCTTAACACTTTGTTGAACATTGTTACTCAGCTGATAAGAGTTGTACCCTTCCTACTGACTTGTCGTACAAAACTTGTAAGTCGCTTTGGATAAAAGCATCAGCTAAATGACAATGTAAATGTACACAGAGGTTTCCAACCTTTTTTGGTAGCTGAACAATCTTCTCTGCTGCAGTCTAAAAGCCATAGGCAGCAGTTATTTTCTATAGACCCATCTCAAACCCTGCCCTCTTTTCTTGATCCTCCAATCACACCTGTTGCTTCCAATCAGATGTCACTAGAGTCATTTTAAATTTGAAAAGCTCAGTTTACTCCATGGCTAAATAGCACACCATCCTGGTCATCGATTAAAAAAAGGCACTCGTCGCCGTTATAATAATAAATTAATTTTATATAGCGCCTTACATTAGGAATCTCAAAGCGCTTTACATACATGGCATTATAGCATACAGACAAACACAGTACAGGGACAAACACAGTACATGAACTTTCACAATGACGACATAGTGGGGATAATACAGAGAGAGGGAGACAACTTAGAGACGAGACGGAGAACATTTTAAAATAAATAATAATACTAAAGTATAGGTCTGTACAGATGTGAAAATGTAAGTGATGCAGGGGTTGGGGGGTCAGGAGTGTGGGTATGCAAGTTTGAACAGGTGGGTTTTGAGGTGGGACTTAAATGTTTCTACGGATGGGGCTTCTTTGATGTGTAATGGGAGTTGATTCCAGAGTCGGGGAGCAGCAGAGGAGAATGATTTGTTTTCTGTGGATTTAAGGCGGTAGTGTGGTGTGCTCAGAGGGCTAAGTTGGATGAGCGGAGTGAGCGGGAGGGAGTGTCGTGTTGAAGGAGGTTGTAGATGTAATCAGGTGCTAGGTAGTGGAGGGCTTTGTAAGTGAGGAGATGGATCTTAAAGTCAATCCTATACTTGACAGGGAGCCAGTGAAGTGAGGAGAGGACAGGTGTGATGTGGGAGAATTTGGGGCAGCAGGTGATGATGCGGGCTGAGGTGTTCTGAATTAGTTGAAGTTTATGGAGGGATTTTGATGTTGAGCCAATGAGTATGTATGAGTTATGTACCGGAGGGGTTCTCGGAGGAGGTCGAGGGCCCCTCTCCGGCAGGTTTCCCGGACCCCTCCTCTGGGACCGGCGTGGCCGTCACAGTGGGAGGAGCGGGCGGTGTTGATGGAGCCGGGGGCCCGGCAAGCCAGTAGTTTGAACCTGTAGCCAGCAGCACCTGGCTGACCTCCTTCTTGTAGCCCGGACACTGTCTGCACATCACGAACGGCTGACTGGGGGACCAAACACACCACGGTCATTTAGTGACGACATGTGAACATAATAAACAACACTGTTCTACTACCGCATTTATTTAGCAGCGCATTGTGATCAGAGGTTCCATGAGCGCTTATAAAAGAAAAACAGGTACTGGTATACCATAAGACGGGGGGGAATCATTCTGCCTCGTTTACATTTAATGAATTCACTAGATTACAATCACCTGTTGCATTGCAACTAGGCTGCAACTAACGATTCTTTTGTTATCGATTAATCCGTCGATGAATCTAAACGATAAATTTACAGGAAAAAACAACAAGCATTGATTAGATTGACATGTTTTTCAAGTGTGGTACTAATATCCTTAGGTCACACTAGTAGTTGCCTCTCTGACACACACACCACCTACTGAATACCCAGAGTAGGAGATGAGCCATGACGTTTATTTACAGTGTGTCTGTAAATGCTGTGTAGTGTGTAGCCTACTGTACATGAGTAGGGGGAGTAACCTACATGCCATTACTGCTTTTTATCCATCGACTCATCATAGCCATTTTATTATCTTGAAATAATATAACACCCAACAGTAACTATGACACTCTTTATAATTGCATACAATGCATCTATGCCTGTAGCTAAATGCTGACAAACGGGGAACAAAACTTTAGATTTAAAAAAGGAACTACCAGCCAGAGAGATTTTTTACTGGCCACAAATAGATAAATAGCATGTGATATATTATATGTATCATCTCTGCACTCCACGCTATGGTAGTGCTTGTGCCAGCACAGGAGATATGATTACTTATTCATATATATACACAAATATATGTACGGTAAATCAATATCTTCCTTTTGAATAAAATAGGCTCGGGAATCAGGATTGTTAAAGCTAATTAGCCTAATCCATGTCAAAAGGAGTAGCCTATAGTACATTTACACACACACGCATACAAGAGAGGAAGAATAGCTTATACTGCTGCGGTCAGGCAAGCGATACCGGAGTCTCATGGCAAGCACAGAAAGACTCAGAAGAAGCTTCTATCCCCAGGCCATCAGGTTGCTCAACGAACAATAACACTATGCAACAACCATCAAATGCACTCACAACACACACATCCATACGCACACACTCACTTTAAACAAACAACACACTGCAGCACCCACTCTCCACACTTTAGAACACCTAGACACACTTTATATTTATTGGTAAAGGATTTGCACTACAACCCATACCTCAGTACACCTTACTGTAAATTGTACCTACATTTTACCTCATCCCATTTCTGCTTTGCACTATATAGTATTGTATATTAGTATATTGCATAGTATATTGTACGGTAACTCAGTTACTCTATTCTGCATCGAACATTGTACATACATCATTTACATTTGTATTATTACATATGTATATACTGAACACTGTCTACGTACGTGACTTCTATTTTTACATGCTATTACTATTTTATTTTATTTTATACTTATCTTTTGTCTAGCACAGTCTCTGGAGCGTAACAGAAAGAAGCATTTTGTATAAAAGTATTCTGTACTTCTGTATGACAACTATTAAAGAAACTTGAAACTTATAGCAGACTTAATGAAGTGTACACAGAGAGAGCTATCAGGCTCAGCCCCTCCCATGCTTCACTGTTGCAGCTGGAGTTGACATAAAAAAAAATTAACTCATCAAATGAGAGTCCTGGCTTTAGGCAGAATCACAAACAGTGGTTTAAGAGAAGTTATTTATATTTTGAACATGATTCATTCATTCCACACCACAAAAGTGGTACCATGGCATTATGTAACCTTTTACCATGTCATTAACGTGGTAAATGATTTGTACAATGGCTGGTAAAACTTAAATTAACAACATAACTACCATGATAGATTTTCATAAGGAAGAACCAAGGAAAGAAAATGCATATACTGCACTCTTAGCGCAGCAAGTTTACCCAGTGTCTGAAGTGTCTGTCATTATCAGACCGCTCAAAGAGATAGTTTACCCAATGTCTGAAGCGTCGCTGTCGTTATCCGACAGCTCAAAGAGATAGTCCGAGCTGCCCTCCTCATCAGAGAAAGACCGCTCGATCTTTGGCTGCAACATGTCCTGAGTTATCTTGTTACGACTGTCCATTCCCTTCAAGTCCTCCTCACTGCGACACTTCTCTGTGGGAACACACACACACACACCCCATTGGATTCAGTGCTTGTACAAAGCAGGGTTTCAATTAGTATTATTATTTCAGTACATTTTCAAAGGGTATTTGCTACATTTAGTTTAGCATGTCTTTGGATTGATCGTAGGCAATCGATTAGGCGATTAATCCTTTCCAAACAAAACATGCTCCATCAACAAAAATTACTCCACCTTCAAGCTTAGAAGGGGCTGTTTCCCCTCGCCTCTCTCATCAAAACTAACCCCATGTGGGGTACTGCCGGGGGTAGGAGCAAAGGCAAAACCCCTTTGCAAAAGCAAGCAGAGTTTATGGGAAACATGGTTTTATGAGAATTAAGCTACCAATTGTTTCAGCAATAGTCTCATTTTAATTGTACTAAAGAAAGGTATCGCAACTAATCTGACAATTGTTGAAAATTCTCCTCATAGTAGCTTTAACTTTTAGTTTATTTTAGGGCTGGGACTTTATCGCATTAATTTCAATTAATTAACTACAGAAAGAATTAAAAGCAAAAAAGATGTATGCATTTAATCGCATGATATTTCCTTTCAAAGGAGACCAGACTCATGCATGTGCTATAAGTATACAGTATAATAAATCGCAAATAACTTTTTTTCGTAGTCTGGTTTGTTCATAAAAATAAAAATAAATTAAAAATAAGAGTCGTCGTCCCCCCCCCCCCCAATGGTCAACTGTTCTGGAATGTACTTGAAAGTACTGCGTTTTACTTTTACCCCAAAAGTGCTTGAGTTTACAAAAGGTCATTTGCGCTATATATATATATATATTATTCCTAAAATTGCTGCACTTTGTTAAAAATTGCATTGATCTGTTGGTCTGTGTAGTAGCTAATACAGGATTTTGCTGCTTAAACGTATGTATAATGTATATTCATTGATTCACTCGTATACCAAAATTCATTTTAATTGAAAAGTTGCTTTTCACATCAAATATTGATTTGCGATTAATGAACTATAAAGTCTCTAATTAATTCGATGACTTTTTTTATCGAGTCCCACCACTAGTTTATTTACTAAATGTTCTTTCATGCCCGATTTATTTTTCATCCTACATTTGGATTAACTCACAAAAACCTTGGTATATAAAGATTAGTGCCCAGAAGAAGTGTTAAAAGCCCAGTGACTCTCCGGACCCGGGTGCTGGATGAGGTAGGCCTCCACCAGGTTGTTGAGGATGTGGTTCTATAAAGATTAGTGCCCAGAAGAAGTGTTAAAAGCCCAGTGACTCTCCGGACCCGGGTGCTGGATGAGGTAGGCCTCCACCAGGTTGTTGAGGATGTGGTTCTATAAAGATTAGTGCCCAGAAGAAGTGTTAAAAGCCCAGTGACTCTCCGGACCTGGGTGCTGGATGAGGTAGGCCTCCACCAGGTTGTTGAGGATGTGGTTCTATAAAGATTAGTGCCCAGAAGAAGTGTTAAAAGCCCAGTGACTCTCCGGACCTGGGTGCTGGATGAGGTAGGCCTCCACCAGGTTGTTGAGGATGTGGTTCTTGCGGAGCCTCTCCACCGGGCAGCGACAGGTGGGGCACAGAGACGAGCGCTCCATCCAGCCGGAGTAGCAGGCGGCGCAGAAGGTGTGCATGCAGGGCTGCAGGCTGGGGGACAACACACAGGGTTCCCACAGACATTGCAAAATGAAATTCAAGGACTTTAACCCTTTCACTGCCGCACTACCAAACGGTTAACCCTTTCACTGCGACAATACAGAAGGTTAACCCTTTCACTGCCACACTACAGAAGGTTAACCCTTTACCATCACACTACAACCGTCTGTAGTGTGATAGTAAAGGGTTACCCTTCTGTAGTGTGGTAGTGAAAGGGTTAAAGTACTTTTCTAAGCACTATTTTTCATTTTAAAAAGGGCATTTAAAAGGATACAATTGACTTTTAAATGCTGATCCAATATGTGTGGCTTAAAACCAATTTATGACAATTAGTTACTTAAAAAATCTATTTCTTGATTCAGAACAATTTGATCATGGATGAACAAAACTTTCAAGGCGAATGGTTGATTTGAATTTCAAGGACTTTTTAAGCACCTTGTTAAAGAAAATCAGTTTAAGGAATTCCAGGCCTTGACTTTTTGTAAAAGATCAAACACTTTAAGCACTTCAAGGACCTTGTGCGAACAAGACAAATATTTGGTAAAAAAAAGTGTACACATATCCAAATGCCCCAACCACCCCACCTCCCGTATCCCTTAACCCTATTTATATTTGTCCATCTTTTCAACATTAACATCAACCTCTTGAGCAGGGAACAACTAGAAGACAAATAGAATTGCATACTATATTAGCATGAATTGCTTTGCCTTGAATCAATTTAATGCTGAGCTTGTTTTTCGTGATCATTATCTGAAATGTTTTTTTTTTTATCCACTTTTTCTCCCATTTTCTATATTTTCTCCCATCCCAATTTCGTATCATCCAATTCAACCCTCCCCTGTCACGGACGCCGTTTCTTGCCTCCCACAAGCCGGCTGCAATGTGGACTAAGTCATACATAGCACAAGTCCCCTCCGGTACTTGAGGTAACAGCAGTCGCATCTTTTCACCTGCGCAGCTCGATCTCTCAGTGGCGAGGAGTAACGCGTGGGAGGCTCAGGCTGCCCCCGACACTTCCTGATTCTACTGCGCAGGCGCACCAACCGACCTGTAGGAGTCACTGTCCACAACGCCCGATCCCCACCCATCAGTTTCCCACCCCCTAATACGGCCAATGTGTATTAGTACGGACGACCAGCTAAACTGAAAGCAAATGTGGAGCGCTGGGCTCGAACTGACGAGCCCAGCGTCTCCAGCATTTTGTGGCGAGTGCCTTGCCCACTACGCCAACGTAGCCGCCCCATTATCTGAAATGTTTGTACCTTCTTTAGGGTGCAAGATACAGTTCACAAACATATAAAATGTATCACAAAACATATCCATGAGCACACATGCCCTTAACATAGACATGTTTAATGTCCAATGAGGGCAAAGCAATCAGGATTTTCAGGACCGCCTATGCACGCACACATTTTGATATCTTTTCTTTTTAAGAACATAGATGAGTACGTTTAACCTGACCCTGCAATAACATGCTGTAGACAGGAGGATGAGACCATTTCTTTGTCAAAAGGGGGGGGGGGGGGGGGGGGGGAAGAGTCCTACCTGACACAGTCATGAAGTAGGTCCTGACAGATGATACAAGTCAGGGACTCCTCCATCTTGTCCGTCTTGGTCCCTTCCACAGGGGCTTTACCCAGCAGGTCCCGAAGAGTTCCCTTAGCCGGATCCACCGCTTCCGCTTTGGAGGTGTGCGGCAAACCCACATCATAACTTTGATCTGTAAAGGAAATGATTGTGCATCACGTTATGGACCAACAATAGTACAAATCTATATCTAGAATTTCATAAGCCTTTCACTGATTTCATGAAACATCATCATATGGTGAAAATGTATTGGGGGTTTAGACTGAACAATATTCTGACCATCAATGTATTTTGAAGATGTTAACCCTTTGTAGTGTGGTAGTGAAAGGTTAACCTTCTGTAGTGTGGTAGTGAAAGGGTTAACCTTCTGTAGTGTGGTAGTGAAAGGTTAACCTTCTGTAGTGTGGTAGTGAAAGGGTTAACCGTCAGTAGTGTGGTAGTGAAAGGTTAACCTTCTGTAGTGTGGTAGTGAAAGGGTTAACCGTATGTAGTGTGGTAGTGAAAGGGTTAAGGAGAAACACTATGACGCAAGGAATAAAGAAAAACTAAACAAACAGAATCAAAGCTCTGATGTAAAAAACTAACAGTTATCAGTTTTCCTCCTCTTCTGTTCCGGCTCCATGCAGTCCGTGTCTTTCCCGGGTGTCGAGACGGTGTCTTTAGCCGGACCTGGCAAGAGAAGATACACTACATTTAGTTTTACCATCACAACCTGTGTAGCCCTACACCTACGCTAAACTGTATGAGAGGACATGGAGGTGGCGCAAGTGTTCGTACTTCGTACCCTTATCTTGTGACAGTGAAGACAACACCAGATAGAAAATATGTGGCATTATTACATGGCATTTTAACATTCGCCGAAATGCTTGATTGTGATTGGTCAACAGCGCTCGTCAGAGGTCCGTTATTACTCGATAACGGACCTCTGCCGAGCAATAATGACCGCTGTGCGCAGCTGTAGCAATCAAGCCCACTGACACACAGCATCAGTGCAGCCAATCGGACACACCTGCCGGCTGCTTGCGAAGCTGCCGGCGATGACAGCGGAGCGACAGAACAGAACTGCGTCTGCATTTGATCTCGTCTTGTCGATGGTGTAAAATGAATTAGGTATATTGTTAGTAAGTTAGCCATGTAATAAGCGGGATAATGTATAGCCTATACTCGGTCATTGTCGCAAAATAATTGACCTTCACTACGTTTAAAGAACACCTCGGCAAGGCGCCTCTGTATTCTAAACTCTGTGTCGGTCAATTATTTTGCGACAATGACCTCGTAGCTATACATTATCCCTTACTTAGTTTGGTGGAACCATCTCCATGCAATGGAGGGCAGGAACGCTTCAACTTTCCATTGTGGTGGGTAGGGATAGGCTGTGGGCGTGAGTTGTGGTTTTTGAGGGAACTACATTTTTATTTATTTATATAATTTGGTTACAAACTAAGTCCACCAAAAGTGTTTTTGCCATTGAAATCCTGCAAGGCATGGGTTGTTGCAGGATTTCAACAATGGAAGTCAGAGAGGAGGCAAGGAGTGACATTACCATGAAAGGTTTGTTGTGTTGGAATGCAGATAGCTAAAGCAGATAAAAATAGCGGTTCATGTTTGTATTTCAAAATTGTGCCAACATCATGTCACCACTTTTGCAAAGCATTCATAGACTATTGATACAGACACGCTGTAACAATACTCACCTATAGTGTGATTTGTTTGGTCTAAAAGAAGTGTATTTTTTACTTCATTGCAATATTGAATTAGTCCCAACAGAAGAATTAGTCTTAGGACAGAGAGAGAGAGCACTGAATCAACTAGAAAGTCGCTGGATATACAGACTCAAAAAGCTATGTCTTATCCAGGGTTAAATGATACTATTGATATGGTATATTTTTTGTAAATATGGAAGTATCTATTTACCTGTCTTTTTGGTGTTTTGTTATGTCAGATGCTATTCTGGTTTAAAATGTGTATATAGCTTCCAATTTAAGTGATATGTAGCCTATATTGCAGGAGGTAGCCTAGCCCCTTTCGTGACTTTCGGTTTGCAAGCCTGGGGCTTTTGTGACCGCAGTCACTTATTTATCTGCCGCCACCACTTCAGAAAATACCAACCAAGCGTGAATGTGTGGATCACGTTGTGTCAAAAATATATCAGATATGAATTTCAAAGATACCCAGCGTACAATATGGGTTTAACACAGCTTTACGGTGGGGTCTGGAAGCTCGGAGTTGATAATAAACAGTTTAAAACATTGTTACTCAACGAGTGGTATTTACAGACCGAACGTCCATCTCCGCCGTTGGTGTCACAGCGCATGCGCACCAGGCAGCCTAATAGCGGCACCAGTTGCTGTTTGTTTTCCGTAGCTCAGGTTCTGGATTAGCCCCTTTCGTGACTTTCGGTTTGCGCATGCGCTGTGACACCAACGGCGGAGATGGACGTTCGGTCTGTAAATACCACTCGTCGAGTAACAATGTTTTAAACTGTTTATTATCAACTCCGAGCTTCCAGACCCCACGTAAAGCTGTGTTAAACCCATTAGCCATATTGTACGCTGGGTATCTTTGAAATTCATATCTGATATATTTTTGACACAACGTGATCCACACATTCACGCTTGGTTGGTATTTTCTGAAGTGGTGGCGGCAGATAAATAAGTGACTGCGGTCACAAAAGCCCCAGGCTTGCAAACCGAAAGTCACGAAAGGGGCTAGAGGTAGCCTGTCTATCTAGATGTTGGAGGACCTTTGTAATTATGACAGCTAGACCTTAGGCTGACTAAATGCTCACACCCGAGCTTGATTGAGTGATTAGCACTGCCTCCTTTATAATATGGCTCAGGCCATGTCCCCACGTATCTGGATCTTTTGCCAAACGCACATTTTATTCCACGTTTGGGCCTTTCATCCACACATAAACTGTGTTTTCAGACACATAAACGGAGATTTTCGTAAACGCATTTTAAAGTGAAGATTTTCCAAAATATCCGTTCAGTGGATCCGTGTAGCCACTGTAAACGCATAGTCTAGATAAACGATGACGCCACAGCTCACTACGCATGCTCAGACTGTTGTTCTATGGCAATAGGCACCCGTAGCCTTGAAGTTAAAAGCCAAATTGCATTCTAAATTTAGTTAATCGACGCGCGCGACAGAAGAGGTCTGCACCTGATGCTCTCTGATGTTGCGGATAGTTGAGGATGTCGGCACCACACGTGAACAGTAAAATGCAATGTCTTGTTGTAATTAGTATATATATAGTTTGTGATAAGGACTCGCAAATATTTAGTTTCAGAATCCGGAGATTGTGATCTCAACATTGACAGTGTATCTCTCCGTCGCCCAGTGCGCAGAAGTAAAGCATTGAATCATGACATATCTAGATTGGTTGTTTCCTCTGGACTGCATCTAATCCACCGCTATATCTATCTATTTATTATCTACTGTATGTATGTCAATATAGCCAATGGAAGTGCTAGGAATGGTCACGTGGGCTGGGAGAAACAATGGACAATTCCTATAGTTTCTCAATCGCCCTGACCGCTCGTACCACTATGGTATTTGAGATATCGCTTATCGCCACCTACTGGCCCGCATGCTTGTTGGAGCAATTTATATGCGTTTATGTGTTTGTGTCTGGATCAGTATTTTAATTTTTTTTAATTTACACTGTCGTGTGGATGGGGATTTTTTTTTTAAAACAGAGCCTGGGAATATCCGTTTGGCAAAAGATCCAGATACGTGTGGACATGGCCTCAGAGTTCATTTGTTTGTATGCCCTGAAGAAGGCCGACAGCTAGGCCGAAACATGTTGGCAGTTTTTTATTGTTCAAACATGAACTATGCAATATATTAAAGCTTTTTTATATATGAAGAGTGCCTTGAACTTCGTTGTTTTTCTATTGAATTAGTCCCATTTGCTTTCATATTGCCGACAGACAATCATCATCATCATCTTCAATCCATACTTTATAAACAAAGACAATTATGCCTGGGCAGGTTGGCTTTTTAATAAAAGAGTCTTTCAAAATAATAATAATTAAAAGTAATTTCAAAACAATGAAAGACACAGATCAAGTATACCTAACGGATTATAAAATAGAACCAAAAAAGTAAACAACCCAACATGTTCTATTGTCGTCTTGCAGCCTGACAGAGGCAGGGTTGACAAATGTTTAAATAAAAAGGTCAGGATCATCATTGACTGGAAAGAAATAAAACGATGGAATCTCAACCTGAGCAGCATGACATGAGAGATAAACGATGGAATCTCAACCTGAGCAGCATGACATGAGAGATAAACGATGGAATCTCAACCTGAGCAGCATGACATGAGAGATAAACGATGGAATCTCAACCTGAGCAGCATGACATGAGAGATAAACGATGGAATCTCAACCTGAGCAGCATGACATGAGAGATAAACGATGGAATCTCAACCTGAGCAGCATGACATGAGAGATAAACGATGGAATCTCAACCTGAGCAGCATGACATGAGAGATAAACGATGGAATCTCAACCTGAGCAGCATGACATGAGAGATAAACGATGGAATCTCAACCTGAGCAGCATGACATGAGAGATAAACGATGGAATCTCAACCTGAGCAGCATGACATGAGAGATAAACGATGAAATCTCAACCTGAGCAGCATGACATGAGAGATAAACGATGGAATCTCAACCTGAGCAGCATGACATGAGAGATAAACGATGAAATCTCAACCTGAGCAGCATGACATGAGAGATAAACGATGGAATCTCAACCTGAGCAGCATGACATGAGAGATAAACGATGAAATCTCAACCTGAGCAGCATGACATGAGAGATAAACAATGGAATCTCAACCTGAGCAGCATGACATGAGAGATAAACGGCTACCGTGTGAACAAGTGTGCATGTGTTGAGCTGTGCAAAGCCAAGACTTCCCTGCCAGCCATCTGGCTCACGGAAGGGAAGCCTACCGGTTGTTTTTTCAAACACAATTAGTGTGGAACTGGTTCTCACAGCTTGCCCAGCAGCTGTGTAAAGAACATCCTGTGTCAGCCATGTTATACTGCAGGTCTCACAGACAGACAGACAGACAGACAGACAGACACCACCCATGAGTTCAGATGGAAATGGAGCTGCGATGGTGTAGCTGTTAAAGAACCAGTTCATTCAGTCAGAAAACATCTTATTGTGGAATGTTAATTTCCTGGTTCAGATGTCATCATTTGATTTGTTTGTTGAACTGTTTTAATGCACACTCTCTGAGCACAGCCAACTTTAAGTATGTTGAGGGGGTGCTGCTCTCTGTTCATTGAAAAGAGATGTCTAGTTAGTATCATAAATCATAATACATGAAGCTTTCAAATGTAGACAAATTCATGGGACCAGTGTGATCGGTTGCTATTGGAGATTAACATTGTCTAACCTGTGCTAGAAGGTGATAAATAAATAATTGTCACCATTGCCGTGGATGGTTTTGAACCTTAATCAAATTGTAGCAAATTAGTTTCATTACCCGTTTGTGGACTAAAGGCGCTCCCATAGTCCAGCAGACTGTACACAGAGCAGACCCCGCGGAGGTCCGCGCGGCTCTTTGAGCTTTCATAGTCGAGCAGATCTCAGCGGACGTCCGCGGTCTATTTCCTACATTTCTCGCACCAGTTTTACTACATTTCCCACAATTCTGTCTGTTCTACTGTACTGGCAGATCAGAGTGAACATTATCAGCGGGAGAGAGAGAGAGGGAGAGGGAGGGAGAGAGAGAGACAGAGAGAGAGAGAGAGAGCGCGCTTCACGGGCTCATCTCTCTCCTCGCGCCACCAATCGCTCGCGCGGCGTCACATTAAATGCAGTTCGATGTCAACCAAAACGCCGAGCAGCGTTTTGTGTGACACCAAGTCAGCGGCGCGGATGTCCGCGCCTCAGAAAATAGGAGCGTCGCACCTGTGGGTCTGCTGTCCGCTGAGATCAAAGCTCAAGAGTCCGCGCGGACATCCGCGGAGTCTGCTCTGTGTACAGTCTGCTGGACTATGGGAGCGCCTTAACCATCTGATATTCTTTACAACTACTGACTACTGACAGGATAACCGAGTAGATTATGCAATGTTTTCAAGGAAGCAGATATAATCTGAGATAGTTCGATTCTGTTTATCCAGGCGGATATAGATCAAAGATCTTTATTCATAATTTTCACAACATCAGTTCTAACATTTTGTGATTTTTGGTTAGGGCCTACACAACATGCCTATAGAATACAGGCTATTTATATTTATTATTATTATTTTATTTTTAATTATTTAATTATTATTATTTATTTATAATTAAAAAAAATGCCAGTAGGCCATGACCAAAATAAATAAATAAATAAAAGTGATCCAGATTTGGACTGATATGATACTGTAGTGAATTCCTGTGATTGTGGTCATAGAGAATTAGTCTTGTGCAGGGATCATTTCCAGAAGTATTTAGACAGTCATAGACATAGATACTCAGGTTTTCTATAGACTGTAGGCCCACCTTTTTTTGTGCATTAATAATTCTATCTTGATTCTAACAAACTAGATTGTGTGTTTAGGTTTATTTGTTATGTTATTGGATGATGACTTGCTTCATGATAGTGTTCCTTCAGAGATTCGAGGCCCACTGATCAGACAGGTTGTGAAAAGCTGTGACAAGGACCTATTTAACCTTTATATCTATTAGCTGCTACAATAATACACTGATATCAAGCCTACTGGTTGCTGTTCAATAATAATAATAACCATAATTAGCTGTCAGGAAACAAATAAAACGTGTAAATAAAACGTTTGTCATTATTTGTAGGTTATATAGGTGACAAGGTGGATTGACTTAATGACTGCTATATCCTGCTATTATTATTATTATTATTATTATTATTATTCAACATTGTTATTATTTGATATCAGTATATAGATATAGTTCTTCAGACGGATTCCTATGCCACTATAAAACTACATTATCAATTGTTTGGCTTGAACAGACAGACAAGCAGATATACAGACAGAGAGACAAACAGACAGACAGACAGGGGGGGGGGGGTTGGGCGGGGTACTACTAAGTATAGTAATATGGTTTATTTGCATTGGGAAAGATACAGACACATTAGCTGGTTGAACAACATCTATATGTGTGGTAATAATGCAGATATTGAGTGTATTTCAGTGAAAATGCGCGTGGCGCACGCCTCGGCGCGCCGCCTCGAATCCAACCAAAGCGGAAATGATCGCTTCCGCCCCGCGAGTCGCACGCCCGCTTGCGGCCAGTGTGCACAGCTACGTCCGTTAACATGGGAGCGGAAGTGAAGCGGCGGTCGCCCGTCCGTCCGCCTGCCTTGAATCGTGTCTGGTTTGCCCAGGCCGTCAGCCTTCAATAAAGAGCCTTCTCTCTCGTGTCTCCCCTACTCTCATCTCCCTCTCGGCCTTCAATAAAGAGCCTTCTCTCTCGTGTCTCCCCTACTCTCATCTCCCTCTCGGCCTTCAATAAAGAGCCTTCTCTCTCGTGTCTCCCCTACTCTCATCTCCCTCTCAGCCTTCAATAAAGAGCCTTCTCTCTCGTGTCTCCCCTACTCTCATCTCCCTCTCAGCCTTCAATAAAGAGCCTTCTCTCTCGTGTCTCCCCTACTCTCATCTCCCTCTCAGCCTTCAATAAAGAGCCTTCTCTCTCGTGTCTCCCCTACTCTCATCTCCCTCTCAGCCTTCAATAAAGAGCCTTCTCTCTCGTGTCTCCCCTACTCTCATCTCCCTCTCAGCCTTCAATAAAGAGCCTTCTCTCTCGTGTCTCCCCTATTCTCATCTCCCTCTCAGCCTTCAATAAAGAGCCTTCTCTCCTGTGTCTCCCCTACTCTCATCTCCCTCTCGGCCTTCAATAAAGAGCCTTCTCTCCTGTGTCTCCCCTACTCTCATCTCCCTCTCAGCCTTCAATAAAGAGCCTTCTCTCCCGTGTCTCCCCTACTCTCATCTCCCTCTCAGCCTTCAATAAAGAGCCTTCTCTCCCGTGTCTCCCCTACTCTCATCTCCCTCTCAGCCTTCAATAAAGAGCCTTCTCTCCCGTGTCTCCCCTACTCTCATCTCCCTCTCGGCCTTCAATAAAGAGCCTTCTCTCCTGTGTCTCCCCTACTCCCATCTCCCTCTCAGCCTTCAATAAAGAGCCTTCTCTCTCGTGTCTCCCCTACTCTCATCTCCCTCTCAGCCTTCAATAAAGAGCCTTCTCTCTCGTGTCTCCCCTACTCCTATCTCCCTCTCAGCCTTCAATAAAGAGCCTTCTCTCCTGTGTCTCCCCTACTCTCATCTCCCTCTCGGCCTTCAATAAAGAGCCTTCTCTCCTGTGTCTCCCCTACTCTCATCTCCCTCTCAGCCTTCAATAAAGAGCCTTCTCTCGTGTCTCCCCTACTCTCATCTCCCTCTCAGCCTTCAATAAAGAGCCTTCTCTCCTGTGTCTCCCCTACTCTCATCTCCCTCTCAGCCTTCAATAAAGAGCCTTCTCTCTTGTGTGTCCCCTACTCTCATCTCCCTCTCAGCCTTCAATAAAGAGCCTTCTCTCCTGTGTCTCCCCTACTCTCATCTCCCTCTCAGCCTTCAATAAAGAGCCTTCTCTCCTGTGTCTCCCCTACTCTCATCTCAGCCTTCAATAAAGAACCATCTCTCTCCTGTCTCCCCTACTCTTGTCACCCTTTCAGTCTTCCTACCATCTCAAAAAGTGTCATAGATGGAAAGCACTCTCACATTGATTGAACTGGTCTGACCCAAAGAGCCATGCCGGTGAGCAGCCAGCACTAGGCAGTCAGTGAGAGTGAGTCAGTCAGTGAGTGAGTGTTAGTCAGTCAGTCAGTCAGTGAGTCAGTGAGTGAGTGAGTGAGTGAGTGAGTGTCAGTCAGTGAGTGAGACAGTCAGTCAGTCAGTGAGAGAGAGAGTCAGTCAGTCAGTCAGTGAGAGAGTGAGTCAGTCAGTCAGTGAGAGAGTGAGTCAGTCAGTCAGTCAGTCAGTGAGTGAGAGTGAGTCAGTCGGTCAGTGAGTGAGTCAGTCAGTCAGTGAGAGAGAGAGTCAGTCAGTCAGTCAGTCAGTGAGAGAGTGAGTCAGTCAGTCAGTGAGAGAGTCAGTCAGTCAGTCAGTGAGTGAGAGTGAGTCAGTCGGTCAGTGAGTGAGTCAGTCAGTCAGTGAGAGAGTGAGTCAGTCAGTCAGTCAGTGAGTGGGAGTGAGTCAGTCGGTCAGTGAGCGAGTCAGTCAGTCAGTCAGTGAGAGTCAGTCAGTCAGTGAGTGAGAGTGAGTCAGTCGGTCAGTGAGTGAGTCAGTGAGTCAGTGAGTCAGTGAGTCAGTGAGAGAGTCAGTCAGTCAGTCAGTCAGTCAGTCAGTGAGTGAGAGTGAGTCAGTCGGTCAGTGAGTGAGTCAGTCGGTCAGTGAGTGAGTCAGTCGGTCAGTGAGTGAGTCAGTCGGTCAGTGAGTGAGTGAGTCAGTCGGTCAGTGAGTGAGAGTGAGTCGGTCGGTCAGTGAGTGAGTGAGTGAGTGAGTGAGTCAGTCAGTCAGTCAGTCAGTGAGAGTGAGTCAGTCAGTCAGTCAGTGAGTGAGTCAGTCGGTCAGTGAGTGAGAGTGAGTCAGTCGGTCAGTGAGTGAGTGAGAGTGAGTCAGTGAGTCAGTGAGTCAGTCAGTGAGTGAGAGTGAGTCAGTCGGTCAGTGAGTGAGAGAGTGAGTCAGTCGGTCAGTGAGTGAGTCAGTCGGTCAGTGAGTGAGTCAGTCGGTCAGTGAGTGAGTGAGTCAGTCGGTCAGTGAGTGAGTCAGTCGGTCAGTGAGTGAGTGAGTCAGTCGGTCAGTGAGTGAGTGAGTCAGTCGGTCAGTGAGTGAGTGAGTCAGTCGGTCAGTGAGTGAGTCAGTCAGTCAGTGAGTGAGTCAGTCGGTCAGTGAGTGAGAGTGAGTCAGTCGGTCAGTGAGTGAGAGAGTGAGTCAGTCGGTCAGTGAGTGAGTCAGTCGGTCAGTGAGTGAGTCAGTCGGTCAGTGAGTGAGTGAGTCAGTCGGTCAGTGAGTGAGTCAGTCGGTCAGTGAGTGAGTGAGTCAGTCGGTCAGTGAGTCAGTCAGTCAGTCAGTGAGTGAGTCAGTCGGTCAGTGAGTGAGAGTGAGTCAGTCGGTCAGTGAGTGAGTGAGAGTGAGTCAGTGAGTCAGTGAGTCAGTCAGTGAGTGAGAGTGAGTCAGTCGGTCAGTGAGTGAGAGAGTGAGTCAGTCGGTCAGTGAGTGAGTCAGTCGGTCAGTGAGTGAGTCAGTCGGTCAGTGAGTGAGTGAGTCAGTCGGTCAGTGAGTGAGTCAGTCGGTCAGTGAGTGAGTGAGTCAGTCGGTCAGTGAGTGAGTGAGTCAGTCGGTCAGTGAGTGAGTGAGTCAGTCGGTCAGTGAGTGAGTCAGTCAGTCAGTGAGTGAGTGGGTCAGTCAGTCAGTGAGTGTACCTGAGGCAGAGGGAGCAGTGTGTATCACAGTGGTAGCAGGGCTCCCCACATGGAGGTGGGAGGTGGAGGTGGAGGGCTGAGGCTCCTCCCTGTGAGCTCTGAGCAGCATCACCGGCTCCACAGACAGCGAGATGTCAGACGGTGGAGCGACACAAGCGTGGGCCACCTGCTCCACGTCTGAAGGGCCCGGTCCAACACCTTGCAGATAACAAGCAGGCAAGCCTTTGTCAAGTTAGCGCCAAGGGACGTGCGTCATCTAATATAATTGCAGAAATAAGAGTGATTCTCATGCATGCACTGAATTAGGGCTTGGCATTATGGGAAAGAAAATCAATATCCCAATAACCAGAAGGAAATCAATATGGGGATATATATATATATATCACAATATGTGCTTAGGTATGTTCAATCATGTTAAATAATCACTGATGTCCATTGTATTGGACTGCATGATACAGAACTGAAACTGTAATTTCAGTTTGATATACTGTATTTATATTTTTTAAAAGATACCATTACACTGATAAAATGGTGCACCCTACACTGGATTCGGTTACATTTTTAACAGGAGGAGATGGCAATGAATTACCCAGGTACTTCCTACCAATATGCTGCGAGGAGGCGGCCTGCTCCGGTTTTATGGACTGGTAAACATACGCTATATCTACGTGGGCAAGGAAAGAAGAGGTTATCGGACTGCATGGGAAGCTCGATCTGTATTAAATACATTCAAGTATGACAATATCATGTAGAAGTGAAAAGACAAAAGACCACTAAACGCGACACACGTTAAAAATCACTCACTTTGCTCTGGCTCATGTTTCCTGTACACAAAGTAGATGACGTCTCCGCTCTGCAGCGTATAAATCTGCTTCTTCACCAGTTTTGACATGTTGATCACCGTGCCATTGGTGCTACACAGACAAACAAAACACTTGTAATAATGTGCCACTGCATAACATATAGCCTGGTAAAAATGCATTACTTGGATTCGTTTAGATTAGATTCAGAGGGTCATAAACTCGGCACAAAGAATCATTGGCTGCCCCCTCCCCTCCCTGAAGGACTTGCACAACTCCCGCTGCCTCAACAGAGCAAAAAACATTACTAAGGGGACAGTTCACACCCTGGCTTCGACCTGTTGCCATCAGGGCAGGCGTTACAGGTGCATCAGAGCCATCACCACCCTGAACTCAAATATGCACCAATAATTCCCCCTTTCCCCCTCTTACCACACTGTGCAGCATCCTACCCCCCTCAAGTGCAATATCCACAGTACAATACCCACCCACTACCATCTGACACAGTTTGTTATTTTGTATATTGTTATTTTGTATATTGTTGTTATTTTGTACAGTATTGTAACATTGTTTTATTGTATAATATTTTATGTTTCTCTTTTATGGAACTGTGTGATTTTATATTCCACCACTGCACCTTAAATTTGAGTCCCAAATCTCGTTGTATGCAAATATAATGACAATAAAGTACAATCTAATCTAATCTCTAGATCTCTAGTTAAAAAAAAATAAGAAACGTCACCAAATGGAACACTGGAAAAACACTTTTTCCAATATCCGAAAGAATCCAGATGATTCTCACAATATGAATGTGTTTCATATTCCCTGCTGTAGCAGCAGCAGTTAGTCCTATAAAAGGTGCTCAATGAGCTGTGGTTTTCATGAGCAGTTAAAACACATGTGTATATAGAGGATGACTTTCACCTTGCTGACTCAGCGCATTGTATAACATGGGCCTTTAATTAGCCTCCAGTGTCGATTAGCTCATTATCTGCCAGGTGGGTGGTTTGAACATCAGTGTGTTTTTTTAAATGAATAAATAAATAAAAACATGCTGCTGCCAAATAGGCCCAAACTAAATATTCTAAACAAATTCTCACAAAATATGGGAAACATCTGTGCATTTGGCTAAATGAGAAGTGAAAAGCCCCAATCTGTGATCCAAACATAAACAACTGGGTAGCACCATCGCCTGACGCGTTTTCATTCTCCATTTGATTGACTGAGCTCTTGATACAAGGACTGACACAAAACAGGAAAGTAGGAGCTTTTGATTGTATTTGCAATATTTTGTGGCTGTAAAAACCTTGCTCATATTCGTTGTTTTTGTAAACACTGGAGTAAGACAGATCTATAATGTGATGTACAATATTAGTTAAGAGCGTTAACGTTACTGTACGACGTCACACAACACTCCGCTAGTTAACGTTACGTCCCCCGGTCAACTCCCACGGTGCCGACAGGGTGTTGTTGTGGATATCTGTACCTCTGTAGAACGGTTGTTTTCTGGGCCACCCATTCCCAGTGGAATTTCTTTAGCTTTTCAACAACTGTCCTTTTGGTTGATTGAAGTTACCCTGTTTTAAATCAAACGTCCACCGCCGCAGATGAGAGCATCATGTCACGACTTCTTCATGTTTGCTCAGCAGCTGAACTACCCACAGTGATTGACGTCAAGAGATGGACCATCCAATGAGCATCCAATCATCTATGCATTTCATACAGTTTAACGTTAGGCTTATTGCTGTGTTTACAGTCTATGCCTACGCTTATAGTGCCATGGCCTAACCCCCACAAAATCCCAAACTTTGGATTTACATTGTTTCACAAATGACCATTTGTCAAACAAAAACACAGAAAAGTGTGGTCTTTCATCTCTGGATTATGTAGACAATTTGTTTAGTATTGTGAGATTAGGTGATCCGCAGTGGCCATGATGCACTTAAGACGATGTTTATAAAACTAAAAAGGACAGGGCCAATAAAATGTAGCCAATCAGTTTAATGTGCAACTCTCTGGCTATTTCTCTCTTTTTTGTTGGCTTGGATTCTCACTTCAAACTGCTTCAGGGTTCACTTAGACGTGACCCGAGACCACCTCTCACAGGCGAACCAGCAAGCATGTGTGCACCAGAGTTCAATGAACACATTTCCCTTTTGCATCACCATGCATTGCAATGGGGGGTTGAATTCAAGATGTTAATGCGGAAGTTCCATGATCACCAGACCCATGTCGGCACCAGCAGTCGCTTACTGTCCACATCAGTGACGGACTAGAGATGACTTCAGAAACAGACACGGTGGTTAGTGAAGCCTCATGCATTTAACCATTTCACTACCACACTACAGAAGGTGAACAGTCTGTAGTGTGGTAGTGAAAGGGTTAACATGTAGTGTGGTAGTGAACGGGTTAACCCTTTGTCGTGTGGCAGTGAAAGGGTTAACCTTCTGTATTGTCGCAGTGAAAGGGTTAACCCACCCAACTACATACTCTGCTTTGTTGTCTAACGGCACAAACAGACCAGTCGCGCACTCAGGCACTCGCGGGTTCCGTGCAAGATCGTGCGCGTGGCCTGGCACACCAAGTCCGACTTCAAAGCGGGCGAAAGTGCACGGAGGAAGGCACATTTACATTGGAACAGCTGTAAATGCCTAGTCTATATGCGAAGTCAGTCCCTGTTTGAAGATTTTTTAAAGATTTTCAGTTCCAGTGTTCTATTGTCCATTTTGCATGTATAACCAGTTATTATATAATTAATTAGAATGTTAGAATTCATTTTAGAATGATGATCAGTGTGACTGTACTCCTGAAAAAGTATAGTAATATGGTTTATTTGTATTGGGAAAGATACAGACACATTAGCTGGTTGAACAACATCTATATGTGTGGTAATAATGCAGATATTGAGTGTATTTTTATTTTTTTTTATCTTTTCCCCCTCCTTTTTCCTCTGTTTTTTCTCCCATCCCAATGTTAGTCGTTATGCCAATTCCCAATCCCCTTCCTGGTTGCTGCGCACCTACCCCCTACAGTCGGTCTGGGAGGGTGGAGGCCATCACATGCTTCCTCCGACACATGTGTAGCCAATCAACCGCTTCTTTTCACCTGGCAGCGCGGACTCTCACTGAGAGGGTGTAACGTGTGGAAGGAACACACTACCCCCCTTAGATCCTTTCCTCGCTGAGCAGGCGCCCCGACGGAACTGTAGGAGTCGCTGTTTACAACGACCAGGACCCACCCACCAGCTTTCCCACCCTCCAACACTGCCAATTGTGTTAGTACGACGGCCGGCCAAGCCGGAAGCAACGCCGAGAGCTGGGCTCGATACCAGTATCTCCTGCGTTGATATTGAGTGTATTTCTGTGAAAATGCGCGTGGCGCACGCCTCTGAATCCAACCAAAGCGAAAACGATCGCTTCCACCCCGCGAGTCGCGCGCCCGCTTGCGGCCAGTGGGCACAGCTACGACCATTAACATGGGAGCGAAAGTGAAGCGCTGGTCGCCCGCCCGCCTGGTGTGTCAGGGCTATTAGTCTTCCACTATATGCAACGGTAAAATAGTCCCAACATCAGATTCCTCGAGACAGCCGATATCACCGTTTTGAATCATTCAACCATATAATGGACGTTTTATTAAAGCACCCCTGTTTCGATTACTTGGTGCAAAGCGGTGTTTATATGGTGACGTCAAAGTTTGTATTCTTATACCCCCCCCCAAACAACCCGAACCAAGGGTCTTGTATACAGTATGCTGCAATTCAACCGCACCAAACAGGGCAGGTCTGAAACAAGGGCTGGTATGGTCACTTATGGGCCGATTCGATTCACACAGTACCAAATCCATTCTGATTTCTAGGGACCAGCACAGGCCGTTGTTGTAAAAGAAATGTAATTTAGAAAAATATAGAAAAAAATATATATATAATATATCAAATTGTTTCATTTACATAAAATCTATTATTTTAATCTGTGCCTTTTCTCAGTAGATGTGAAGATTTTCAATACATGTAACGTCCCATCCTGCGGATGTCTCTTGTTTCCCTTGCGCTGAGATTCTCCTGAACTACTACAGAGGCGCAGGTGACCAAATTACATCTTTTGACAACAATTACAGGAGGAGGCTCCCAGAAATCAGTGCCATCAAACCTAATTGAATCGATACACTCAAAATCAAATTGAAACATTGAATTGAAATCAAATCCAAAATCAGTGCCAATACCCATCCCTGTTCAACATACCTCGTGTCCTCCAGCCACACCGATCCTGAGCTCTCATCTTGTACAATCTTGCAGTGATCCCCTGAGACCAGTTTGTTAGCAGGAAAGGAAAGATCGCATCCTGGCAAAATATACACATTTGACAAATGTTATATGCAACAAAACAGAACTTCCCTTATGAAAAAGTATCATGGTATAGTTGCCTCTGAGTGGGTTTAAGAAGATTGACTGGTAATACATTTCCAATCCTTCTTTTTTACTATACAACGGCTAGCCAATTAAGGCCCGTCACTTTGCATTGGCAAAGCATAGTAGACTCCTAAAACTCAATATAATAGACCAGACAGAGATAGAACACATGGAGATATGGGCCTAACCTTTCCTTGGGTAAAAAGCATACAAAAAAAGACTACTTAATATTCTGCACACATGTGCTCTATAGACGCCTTTGTTATAATCAGAAGGGGGTGTCTAAGTTTGGTGAACTAAAGGCTTTGTGTCGTGAATGGAGAGGTTTAAAAGGGCCCAGACACTGCCCAGCTATGTCTGCTAGTACCCCTTTTGTCAAAAAGCATCAAGAAGACATTTCAAAGCTTCTGAAAATTGTATTAAATACATTTAGCGGAGGCAGGTTTAATTAATTTACTCACGTTTAAAACCAAATGTCTGTCGTTGCACAAATAACTCCCTTTTAATAATTTAGAACATTATTACAAAGTTAATACAGATATTTTTAGTTCCATATTAAGGTTTTGAAATGTCACCTTTTTTTCTTCCAACAGTGCATTCCCTGTTGACAAGTAACACTTCTGTTTCACACGAGTCCACTTTCACCAACTTCCCCCACGGTTGACCTTTTCCATGACTCTCCATCTCTCCAAATCTAGTTTTCTGCAAGGTTGAGGAAAATTATTTCAAAATGTTAGCTGAGCACTCTCTATATTCAGTGGGGGCGCATAACCTCAGTGAAGAAGCATAACGTTAAGGTTAATAACACGGATATAACCGATACAGAATACATTCTTCTATTTAATCAGTTTCTTTGGTGCCATTGTTTAACATCGGGATTGATTGATTGAAAACTTTATTAACAGATTGCAGAATGGGTACAGTTGTAGTACAGTACAGCTCAATACACACAATTGTTAAGGGGATGCTGCAGACCAGAGAAAGACTTTCGTCTTGTTTACATGATCATCAGGGTCCCCCCATTTTCAATTCATCATAAATACGACATGGCAACAAAAAGTTAAAGTAAAAGCATTCTGCTGTTAACGTCACGGTGAATCATAAAAACAAACCATAGTGGATAGAACAGTTTGTGGGTGTTAGATCAGTGCCCCTTGCTGCATAACAATGAAGAGCCCATCCTGTGTCTGGAGGCTAACGTTAGCTCGCTAGCTAGGCTTAGCTAACTACTGTCAGCTAACGTGTCAAGCTAAAAACAAAAAACACGTTTGTTAACGTTTAACGCACAATTAACAGTAGGGCGACATCATGCACACACCATGTGCATAAAAAACAATTCAGCTACACCATAACCGTGACAGCTATACCGTAGCTTGGATACACTCAAACTTTGTTTACAAAATAAGGCATGAAGATGCCATGATCTGGCTAACAGCAGCAGCTACGGTTCGCGATCATAACGTGTGCTGCTGCTGCTAGGTACAGTTCGTTATTATTAAAGTTTGATGCCACGACCAGTTCAAAGAGGAAACAACGCCACCCATTACACAGACCGAATATTATACGTACGTTGGCATCAAACGCGCAGTTTGATCGCTGCAAGATGACTTCTTCTTTGCATGAGATTGTTTTCTTGTCTCCTCATTTCCCCACAGCCTCTCTGCCACAACAACAGTCGTGATGCACTTCCTGACAAGCTGCAGAGCTGCTGCACATTATAAACACACATCAGCTGATGGAGGAGGAGGGGCTGCTGTGGTGTCTGTCTCTCCACTTGGGTCCTTTATTAGTTATATCATTCATGGCAGCAGCCACTGGTTTTTATTATGAGAGATAGAGGAAACATAATGTACATTTAGAAAGCTTATTACGTGGGAAGGAATCCAAGAGTGAATGCAATGCCTTTTACAAATCGGAGACAAAAGTATAACAACATGGTCAAAAGAAACTGGTTCCAGCATTTTGAGGGATTAGGCTATAGTAACGGGCCCCCCTTCCACATGTTAAACTATTTGGCTATTGTCAAATTTAGAACCTTCTCATGCCTAGAATCAAATCCCATGATTGAATGAATGAATGAGTGAAAACTTTATTTAACAGATTGCAGAATGGGTACAATACAGTACGGCTCAATACACACAATTGTTAAGGGGATGCAGACCTGAGAAAGACTTTGTCTTGTTTACATCAGGGTCCCCCATTTTCAATTCATAGTGACATTTATGACATACACAACATACATGACATTTATGGCATAGGGACATACTTGACATACAGGTATTTAGTACTGTTACATTTGTGACATAATACGATATGCAAATATACAGTACTGTTACCCATAGATCCTGACAGAGTATATGATGGGGAGGGGACTGTACATTAGGAGGGGGTGGGTGGGTGGGAGAGAAATATACGGTGGGGAGAGAATATATACATACGGTGGGGAGGAGACTGTACATTAGGAGGGGGTGGGTGGGTGGGAGAGAAATATACATATGGTGGGGAGAGAATATACATGCGGTGGGGAGGAGACTGTCTATTAGGAGGGGGTGGGGGGGTTTGGACATTTACGGTGGCCAGTTTAGAATTGCAGCCTCCCGTAGGTGCTCTTTAAGAGCGGTTTTGAATGTGGGTAGGGATTCATATTCCTTTACAGCTTTGGGTAGGGCGTTCCACATTGATGTGGCATAATTGCTAAACGTGTTTAGTCCCTTGTTTGAGCCAAATCTGGGTTTAACATGATTTGTTGAGCTTCCTCTGGTGTTGTGGGCGTGGCGAAACGTGTTTTGTCCCTTGTTTGAGCCGAATCTGGGTTTAACATGATTTGTTGAGCTTCCTCTGGTGTTGTGGTTGTGGTATTCACTGACCTTTGGGAAGTATTTTGACATGTACATGGGTACCTTAGTCGTATAGTGTATCTTGTAGACCAGGCCCATTGCAAGTTGCTGTACTCTGTCGTCTACTCTAAGCCATCCTAGGTTGTCAAAGTGGGCAGGGGTGAGGTGGGTTCTAGGGGTAAGGTCAAGTAGAAGTCTGACCAGTTTGTTTTGTGATGTTTGTAATCTTGTTTTTAGCGCCTTTGAGGTGCTTTGGTACCATGAGGTGCAAGCATAGTCGTTCCAGATTCCAGATTTATGTTAAATATTATGTCTCACTGTCTAATGCCTTCCTTACGCATTCCAGTGGAGACACTTTCTCGGGCTCCAAGATTAAGTAGATAGCACAACAAGATCAGTTAACTAGTGCTTATGACTTCTTCAGTTTTGAGCCTCTTTAGCTTCGAAATCTCTGCAAAGACTTTGCCACACTCAGCACAGACAAACATTGGGCTCATGGGTATGCAAGCTGTCCTCACCAAGAAGAAGAAGTCTTTATTTGTCATGCAGATTTAACACACAAACACATGCGATTGGCGACCCACAGGAACACACACATGCACTGAGTCGTTGTTGAAATGTTCTCTGCACTTCCCATCCCGTCAATTCCTTCCCAGCCGGGAGCAGACAAGGGCTGTACCGTGCGCCACGCCCGGGGACCAATCCAAGTGCGCTTGTCCCTCTTCGTCAGAGACGCGACAGCATTAGCAATCTGTTGTGCATGTTTTTCCATTGGGTTTATCTTATCGGGAGGGGAAACCCTTGTGAGCACAGGGAGAACATGCTAACTCCACACAGAAAGGCCCGGGAGATATCCCACCTGTGTACCTGGCAACACAGTAACCTGGTCCGCAAGCGGGAATCGAACCCATGACCTTCTAGCTGTGAGGCGACAGTGTTAACCACTACACCACCGTGCCGCCAAGTTGTGAGTGAACATATTTGTGCATCCTGAGATAAACAAGGTGGGGAATAACCTCATGGCATGGGATATAATTATATTATATAATAGAGAACCCTTCTTTTATTATTATTATTATTATTAATAATATTATTATTATTATTATTATTATTATTATTATTATTATTATTATTATTAAATTTATAATCTTTTACGGTGCTCAAAGGCACTTTACAGTGTAAACAACAAAAAACAATAACAACAAAACAGTTAGTGGTCGAAAGCAGGAGTGAAAAGGTGGGTTTTGAGGGCTGTTTTAAAGGACAGTAGAGTGTTGGCAGTTTGGTATGTGGCATGGGGACGGCACTCCAGAGGGAGGGCGCGGCTGCAACAAAAGACCTGTCGCGCCAGGTCTTGATGGGAGTCAGTAGGTTGGTATCAGCAGACCTAAGGCGTGTGGGTGTGGCGATGGAGGAGGTTGGAGAGGTAGGTTGTTGGATGGCTTTGAGTGATGAGCAGTATTTGGAAGTGTATCCGGTATATTATTGGGAGCCAGTGAAGGTTGTGGAGGACAGGGGTGATGTAGTCAGAGCGGCGGGTGGAGGTGAGCATGTGGGCGGCAAAGTTTTGGACATATTTTAGTTTATTGAGGATGTTGGTTGGTGAGCCTATAAAGGATGCTATTGCAGTAGTCAAGTCGTGATGAAGCGGAGAGTGATAGTGGTGGGCGGAGATGGGCAATGTTCTTGAGGAGGAAAAAGGCTGTTATGGTGATCTGGTTTACATGGGGGAGGAATGAGAGGGTGGGGTCGAGGATGATGACGAGGTTGCGGACATGAGTGGAGGGGGTGACAATGGTGAGGGAGTTTGGGCTGATGATGATGATGATGATGATTTGTCACATGAGTTGAGTTTTAGAAAGTTGTTTTGCATCCATATTTAATGTCAGTGAGGCAGTTGGTGAGTGGGGGCAGAGATGGTCTTGGCAGTGGAAGTGGAGGCCATGTTGGCAGAGGATAAGTCAATGTTTTCATTATAAGTCTGACAATAAAATAAGCAGTTAGTAAAGTATGAATTAGTAAAGTTACTAAAGTATAATCTGCATGGTGATGAGTAAAAAGGGGTGGGATAAAGTAAGTGTATACTTCTTCCCACTCCTTTTCAAATATGTAAAAAAAAAAAAAAAAAAATAATTGAGTTTGACTTTTTTTTTTTTTTTTTTTTGTTTAGTTTTTTTATATACATTTATTAATTGAATGGCTTAAGGCTATATCTGTACTTGTTGTTTGTTTGTTGTTGTTGCATATTTGAAATAAACTTCAATTAAATCAAAATCAAACCAGGAGAGGTGCCGGTTATGCCAAGGGATGACTGAAGGCAAGTGGTGAGGATGGAGTGGTTGGTGGTGTTGAAGGCTGCTCTGAGGTCAAGGAGGATGAGGATGGAGAGGGAACCAAAGTCGGCGGAGAGCAGAATGTCATTGGTGGCTTTGAGAAGAGCAGTTTCTGTAGAGTCAGGAGCGGAAGCCGGATTAAAAAGGTTCGTAGGGTGAGTCAAGGTAAGTTTGTAGCTGGGAGGCAACGCTTTGCTCAAGCATTTTTGAAAGGAAAGGGAGGTTGGAGATGGGTCGGAAATTATTGAGTGTTTCAGGGTTGAGTACAGGTTTCTTTTAGTAGGGGGGTGACAGCAGCACGTTTGAGGGCGGAGGGGATGATGCCGGTGACCAGAGAGGAGTTTACGACAGAGGGGATCAGGGAAGAGAGTGAGGGGTGGAGGGGATGGGGTCCAGGATACTGGTTGTGGTTTTCATGCCAGTGAGAATGGAGGATAGATCAGATGGGATGAAGGATGTGAATGGGTGGTTGGAAGGAGGGGGGGGGGGGGGGGGTTACAGTAGAGTAGATACGGTGTTGACGGAGGCACACAAGTGTATTTAGTTGATTTCTGTTTGGAAGTGTGAAGGAAATTAGGCACATTTACTGACAGTGAAGGAATAATAGATGGTGTCCATGGGTTTACTTTTGATTTAAAATACCTGACATTAAATACTCATACTCACAAAAATAATGTTTTCCAAAGACAGATAGCAATGATTACCTACAGTTCATCAGGCTGAGGCAACTACAAAATGTAATCATGCAAATTCACACAACAGGGATTGATTGATTGATTGATTGATTGATTGATTGAATTGATTGGTTGAATCTATAGCAGTTAGGGGCTGGGACTTGAATTGGTCCCTGCTGCCCTTGGTGGAAAGGACAACGGGATGGGTCAAGTGCAGAGGAAATTTCATCTGCGACCCCCCAAAAAATGCATGTGTGTTCCTATGTGTCGCCCATCTCGCATGCGTGTTAGCTGCATGGCTACGTTGAAATGTGTGCTACAAATGAAGACTTCTTCAAGTCCAGTTTAATTGCAACAGGAAATACAAAGGAGCATATTTAGAATTTGTATGTTGTCAAGTTAAAAAAGGTCAATAGAGGCCTTTCACAGAATGTTTGGAATGCCCATATTCTTTCTCCATGTTGGAAGAGTTGCCATGTGCAAAACTACGATTGCTGTGTGTATACTATGCACTCAACACTGCACCACTCAAGTTTCTGTTATGGTTTGACACCGACCCCAAACGCAACGACAACAAGAGAGTTGATTCAGAGTTGCCAAAAACAAGGGCTTGTTTATTTACACTAAATAAACAGCAAAAACCTGGTAGAGAACAAACAAAGACTGGGATACAAGCATAGAAGAATGTTGCTGCTCTGCAGCTTCCCCCGGGATGGTTCGTCTGGGGAAGCAGATGGTGACGTCAGAGCCGCTCTGCAGACTTCTCTCGGCAGAATCTCCGAGGTGGTAAACGGGACCGAGAGGGAGAGAGGGAGCGGGTTAGCTCAGAGTACAGTGGGGAACAGAGCAGGTGACAGGAGAAGTGACTTGTCCCAAAAACAGAGTTATCCAAGTGACAGAATCTTCGGTGTATATACACACTGTGAGTAACGTCCCAAACATAAATCCGCGTGATTGAATCTTCGGTGCAACTAAACACTGTGAGCGAAGTCCCAATAATTATCCAAGTGACAAAATCTTCGGTGTGAAATACACACAGTGAGCGAAGTCCCAATACAATTCCAAGTGATAATGTCTTCGGTGTGAATACACACAGTGGGCGATGTTAAGGCCAAATATTATCCCAATGAACAATCCAAAAAAGCTTACACTGGGTGAGTGACAGTCTGATAAAAAAGCAGGATATCTTCAGTGTCGTTAAACACACGAAAAACGAATAGGAGCAAAGACAGTCATAAAAACTCACCCAGGCGCTGTGCGTAAAGAGAGTAGGATCAAAGGGGCGAGCGCGTCGCCACGGGGAACTGGTTGTCCAAGCGGAATACTTCTTGAAATATCCTGGAGGCAAAGCACAGGGAAAAACAGCAGGCAAGGAAGGAACGGCGAATGCTAATGAAATATCAAAACGATCCAACAAAACTTGAATGGGGAAACGGGGTATATATAATCAAGGAATGCTTAATTGACAAGCTGTGACAGCTGCGGGATGAGATTGACAAGCGTGTGGTTGGGGGAGCACCAATCAAACGGCGTCTACAGGAAGAAGCGTGTGAATAGGAGAATGCAATTGATTAACAGAAAACTTAAAGGAACAGAGCGAGTGGGTGAGCAGCGGACCAATCATCACAGTACTTCAAGAAGCCCGTGGTGGGGAAAGAACCAAACCTTACAGTTTCAACACTGTTTGATGAACATTGTTACTCAGCTGCCAGAGTAAAATGTAAATGTCGCAAACTGTGTAACAAAAGTGTTAGCAGTGTAGAACGGATTTAGTCGTACCTAGTGGGGCGAGACGGATATATATATTTACCAATATCGTTGTTGTCAAAATGCTACAGACAATACATTTGCGTGGAAAAAAAAATACGTAAAGGTGCTATAGATAACATTCAGCCACTAGATGTCGCACTAGAGCACCAGCATGTAATTTATCCAATTAGGTGCTTTCCATGTGGGGAAATGAGAAGTAGGGAGGGGATACATGCACGCGACATGTAAACAACAGCATTCATTTTTTTGACCCGCCAAAATCTTTTCATTAATCAATCATTTAATAAATGATAATAATAAATACTAACTCTGTACCTTTCTAAAACCTCTGTGGGTGTATTATTTAAAAGAAAAAAACATTACTCTACATAAAAAAGTCTATCTATAGGTACTTTAAATCAACAAAACCACTACAGGAACAAAAGCAGTAGACGGCGACAACAATATTTCAACAGGGGTCGCCATACTGCAATCGGAGCGCTGGGCAGACGGGAACACCAGACGAACATAACGTCAGACAAACAACAACGCAGGGTTTTAGACTAAACACAATGGCCCTCTCCATTAACGCCCACCTTGTAACCCATGGGGTTCCCTGAGGGCTGGTCCCAGTCGAGGCGGACGTTCCTGGGACCGCTGGCGGTGGCCTTGGCGTCGGGGGGGCAGAAGAGACGACCCCCAGGGGAGGTCACGGCCTGGCGTGCGTCTGCTGAGACTCTGGAGCTTTGACCTCTGGAGGGAGGGACGGGTATCAATGCAGACGGGAGAAGGGAGGGATGGAGGGAGATTGAAAGAGGGATAGAAAAGGTCAAAGGGTGGAGAAAAAGATTTTGTCAGACAGAAGAACCCACAACAAAAGAGAGGAGAGTAGTACACGTGGTGTAAGTAGACCGTACGTCTGGTGGTATTACTTGCTAAGTTCTATAGCACTATTAAGTACTTTAAATATTTTTTTATCTATTTTTTGTCCTCACTTTTTTCTCATATTTTTCTCCCATCCCAATTTAGTCGTTATGCCAATTCCCTTCCTGGTCGTTGCACGAATATTTCCCCCTCAGTCGGCCTAGGGAGGGTTGAAGACTATCACATGTCTCCTCTGATAGATGTGGAGTTGCCAGCCGCTTCTTTTCACCTGATAGCGAGGACTCTCACTGGGGGAACGTAACGCGTGGGAGGATCACACTACCTCCCTCAGATCCCTTCCCTGCTGAACAGGCTTCCCACCCGCTAACACTGCCAATTGTGTTAGTGTGGACGACCGACCAAGCCGGAGGTACCGCTGACAGCTGGATTCGATCCCAGAGTCTCTGCGGTGGTAGGCAAGCGCTTAGTCCGCTGCACTACCCAGCCGCCCATGTATTTTATATCTTAGAATTCCAGAACTCAATAATTCAAAAAAGTCTAATCCCATACGCAAGATCATATGCCTGGTCTGCGTTTCTGCATTTGCGACGTGTGATGGCCTCCCCCCAACTCCCCGCTCTCACCTCCATCGGTGACGTTCACCAGCATGGACCTCCTCTCCCCGACGGAGGCGTTGGCGCCGGGCTCAAACAGCTCCAGCTGGAAGCTCTCGGGCTGCACCGGGCCGGGGTGGGCCCGTGGGTCTATCATAATGTTCTTCTCCGACTCCCCGGGACCGAACTTCAGGGGGCCGGTGAGCTCGAAGCGCTGGGCCTTCTTGGTGCGCCACCGGACCGCGGCGGGGGTGTCCTGGTTCCGTGTGCAGGGATGGTGTAGATGGAGTCGTGGGTGGTGAAGTTCTGGGTGGCCTTCTTGAACATCAAGACACTGGGCTCTGTGTGCGTGTGTGTGTGCGTGCGTGCGTGTGTGTGTGTGTGTGTGTGTGTGTGTGTGTGTGTGTGTGTGTGTGTGTGTGTGTGCGTGTGTGTGTGTGTGCGTGTGTGTGCGTGCGTGCGTGTGCGTGCGCGCGTGTGTGTGCGTGCGTGTGTGTGCGTGTGTGTGTGTGTGTGTGTGTGTGTGTGTGGAGATAATGAGAGAGTACATTAGCAATAGAGTATATTAGCAATATAGTACATTACTGTAGCAATCATCATCGTGACTAAATCTTTTTGTATTCATTACTTTACATTTGACTATAGGTATACCTTCCTGGACATTTACATTTGACATTTGACTGTACATTTGACTGTATATTACTTTCGGACTGTATATTTTAGAATGTATATACATATTTTAGAATGTATATATACATACATATTTTAGAATGTATATCTCTGACTGTGTATTTTTTTTATTGTTATTTTTATTTATTTCTTTATTTCGCACCATTTCAGCAAAACAGTAAAAACATTGACCGTGACAGAAAGTGTATAAATGAGCTGAGTAGAGGCAAGAGACCCAGATGGGTCTCAACTCATTAAATCATTGGATTAAAAAAAATAAACACAAAAACTAAAGTAAAGTGAAATAAGTTCATAAAACAATTTTCATAATATCAAGATAATAATAAGATAATAATAATGATAACAATAATAATCAAAGTAATAATAAATAAATAAATAAAACTGTGCCTTCTTTGAGCACTTTGGATTGTCTCTGTGTATGAAATGTGCTTAATAAATAAATTTGACTTGACTTAATAATAATAACAATAATAATAGAATAGAACATAATAATAACATGCCACTTTCTACTGAAGGGCAAATGTAGAAATGTTTTTCTCCCAACGTCACAAGTGGCTGGCGATGGAAAAGAACCAACTAAAACTTCAAAACGTCAAAGCGTCTTTTTGCACCGTCAGTGCGCATCTCCTCACCTGGCTGGTCGGCGATGGTCACCGCCATCACCCCAATCATCACACACATAATAAACCTCTCCATAAAACAGGGACACGTCCCCAAGGACTTCAAAATTGCGAGGGTGACCCCTCTGCACAAAAAGGGCAGCAAATTAGACCCAGGCAACTACCGCCCTGTTTCTATTCTCACCTCCATCTCGAAAGTCATGGAAAAAATAGTCTACGAACAGGTCGAAAAGTACCTAGCGGAAAAAAATCTAATCTACGAATTCCAATCTGGCTTCAGAACATCCCACTCCACTGACACATGCCTTCTCTATTTGAATGACCACATCAAACAAGAGGTGGACGCAGGCAAATACTGCGGCATGGTCATGCTGGACCTACAAAAGGCCTTTGACACGGTCAATCACTCCATTCTGATTGACAAGCTAAAAGCAATTGGTTTTGATAGTCTATCAGTGAGCTGGATGCAATCCTACCTTGAGGGGAGGGAACAGATGGTGGAGGTAAACGGTACCCTATCCCCCCCCCTCACAGTGAGCTGTGGTGTTCCACAAGGAAGCATACTAGGACCGCTACTGTTCCTAATTTATGCAAATGACATGTCGTCAGCTTGTGACTGCAACTTGTTCCTGTTTGCGGACGACTCAGCCCTGCTGGTCTCTGACAAGAACAAGTTACAGGTTGAAAAAACCCTCAGCTCGGAACTAGGCAGAATCTGCATATGGCTCGCTGATAACAAACTATCATTACACATGGGCAAAACAGAGTCCATTCTCTTCGGTTCAAATAACAAACTCAGCAAGACCGACGGCTTCTCAGTTACAGTGGGTGACAATATTGTCACAAGGAAAGATGAAATTACCTACCTGGGTTCCATCCTAGAGGCTAATCTCTCCTGTGACAAAATGGCATCCAATGTAATAAAAAAAGTCAACCAACGAACTCGATTCTTGTACCGGATCTCCTCTCTGGTAAACAAGAATACCCTGAAGACTCTGGCAGGAGCACTCATTCAGGGGTACTACGACTATGCTTGCACCTCATGGTACCAAAGCACCTCAAAGGCGCTAAAAACAAAATTACAAACATCTCAAAACAAACTGGTCAGACTACTGCTTGACCTTACTCCTAGAACCCACCTCACCCCTGCCCACTTTGACAACCTAGGATGGCTTAGAGTAGATGACAGAGTACAGCAACTTGCAATGGGCCTGGTCTACAAGATACACTACACGACCAAGGTACCCATGTACATGGCAAAATACTTCCCAAAGGTCAGTGAATACCACGATCACAACACCAGAGGGAGCTCCACAAATCATGTTAAACCCAGATTCGGCTCAAATAAGGGACTAAACACGTTTCGCAATTATGCCACATCAATGTGGAACGCCCTACCCAAAGCTGTAAAGGAATGTGGATCACTACCCACTTTCAAAACCTCTCTCAAGAGACACCTACGGGAGACTGCAATTCAACACTGGCCCCTGTAAATATCCTAACCCAACCCCCTCCAATGTACAGTCATTTACCTAGTATGGTTTTGTCAATAGTCCAATGTACAATTTTGTTTGTTTGTACAGAGTCTCCCCCCCCTCAATGTACAGTTTTGCTTGCTTATACAGTGTGCCCCCCCCCCCCCAACCACCTCCAATGTAAATTACCCAGTATGGTTGTCAATATCCCAGTGTACCCAACCCCCCCCACCCAACCTCCTCCAATGTACAGTTTCTACGTCAAATGTATATACTCCCTTTTCTTGACTCCTTCTGTATCACAAACAGTACTGTATTTGCAAATCTGGTATGTCATAAATGTATAGATGTAGCAGTACTGACTATCTGTATGTCATGTATGTCATATATGTCCTGATGAATTGAAAATGGGGGACCCTGGTGTAAACAAGACGAAAGTCTTTCTCTGGTCTGCATCCCCTTAACAATTGTGTGTATTGAGCTGTACTGTATTGTACCCATTCTGCAATCTGTTAATAAAGTTTTCAATCAATCAATCAATCAATCAGTCACCGTGGTCCTGGGGTAGCGGCCCAGCTTGGCCCCCTGCCGAGGGTTGCTGAGGTCCAGGATGAACTGCTTCACCTGCCTGTCCTCCAGGAGGACGTCCTTCTCCCCCAGCTCCAGCAGCCGCACGGTCAGGTCCCCCTCCACGCAGGGTGCAAACTATGGGGGAGCTAGGGGAGCCATGGCTTCCCTAGATGAGACATCAGCTCCCCTGAAAACATGATTTGTGAATTTTTGGGGGGTCTCTAAAATACTGACAATAATCTTGCAATTACCATTCGGAGCGTGGCGGCGCTGCAGCCTGCAGGCACAAATCAAACTTCACCCGCCGTTTTAAAAGAAAGAAAATACAGGTATTCAGGATAATGTCGAAAGTTAAACGAAAAATCAAAGAAGTAAGCCTTCTAACCAATTTTCAGATTCAGATTCAGATTCAGAGTTTTTATTTGCCACATGGAATCATACAATCAGAGTTTCTTCATTACACAATCATAAATAACATTCCATGGACAAAAGGAGCAGGAAGAAGAATAAATCTTATAGTTACCTGCCCCTTATTCCTAAACTAAAAAAGTATTTTCTTAATGGTCAGCGTACAACCTAATTTATACAAATAATAATTTATACCATTATACAGAAACTCACAATCCACAGTTAAACAAAGAAAAAATCAAATAATAATAATAATAATAAAGAATAAAAGAAGAAGAGAAAAAAAAGAAAAGAAAAAGAAAAGAAAAGATCTCACTATTCATATCACATTTGATTTTCATACTGACTAAATATTTCTTTTTTATAATTTTTTGAATTGATAAACACTATTACTTCCCTTAAGCTCGCTATGGTCTTATGGTTTTACAAAGAAGGCGAAGCAGCCAATCGACTCGACTGAGCAGGAGCCGGTAGGAGCATCTACTTCTTTTTGAGAATTGGGCAGATCTTCACCATCAGGTGGGTGGCAAGTAATTTTAATACTGTAAAAGCAGTCTGGAATAACTACCCTGCTTTAGCGCGCCACTTTAAAACAGCAAGTGAGGACGCATCTCGCAGGCAGCTGATCCCAGGCCTTTGTGGTCGCTTCTGTGTTAAGGTAAGACCTTCTTTTCCTAATTACAGTAACTATTATTATCATTATTGCTCATTTATAAAATGTCTATGGTATGATTATTGTGTGTTGGTGGTTACATGCGCAGCTGCGCTTGTCTCGTGTGTGGCTGGTGGGGCTCTCACCCTGTCTTTTAGTACTGACCAGGGTGCTGACTGGTGTGATAATGTTGCATTTGCCTATAATAATGTTAGACTCGATGTGTTTGGTCGTTGACTTGTTGTTCGGTATTGGTTCATCCGTGTGTTTATGTGTAAATAGGACTGTTGTGTGTGAATTTTAGTGTTGGATCAGAGGGGTTATTCTGAGCATGTGTATTTCAATCATAGCTGTCAACATTGGGATGTTTGTTGACAGCTGCTCTCTGCTGAGCTGCCTCTTCGCTGCCATCTGCTGGTCAAAACCTGTATGTACCCAAGGGTTGAATGAATGAATGAAAACTTTATTTAACAGATTGCAGTATGGGTACAAATACAGTACGGCTCAATACACACAATTGTTAAGGGGATGCAGACCTGAAAAAGACGTTTGTCTTGTTTCCATCAGGACTGGGTGAACTACTAATTGCTACATTAAATTAATCAGATACCTGGTTGAAAGTGAAATGCTGTGTACTGCATTAAATGAATGGAAGTGTCAGTGTTTCTGTAGAGGAGATGGAACGCCTGCTCTTGTCGGCACTGCGCAGCCGTGGAATCGCAAGGCCATAGATTTAGAATAGATAGAAAGGGCAGATTGTGGTGTATCATAATTCATTTATTGAATACAATAGGATTTTTATAACGTTGACACAAATTAAGGAATATTTACACTAAGTTCTCTTTTACCTCTTATTTAATTCATTAATTAATTTAATTGTAGGTACTGTTTATATTGTACATAGTCCTGTGTGTTGTATATTGTGTCCTATGTTACTTTTGTGTTTATTGTCTCTTTCTATATACACCGTGGGAAGGGGCCCCGTAAAGAACAGCAATGTCGATTCTATCAACTCCAAATCTGTGCTATGAGCTCAATTCTCCCGGTGCATGCAGAAGTAGAATTGCTGTCTTGTTTTGGATGAATGAGTAGAAATGAAAAACGGAAATCTTGTTTTATTAAAGTAGTTTTGACATGTGATATTTGATTTGATTACATTTAAAAAAAAAAATACAAGAATCCAGAAAAACGTCAAGGATGCTATACAAAAAAGTCAAGACTTATTTCCATTGTGGTCCTTGATATAGATAAAGATATAGATAAAGATATTGTTTCATTGTGTATTGATTAACTTTACATTTGCGCTTCATTACTTTACAAAAGTTATACTGTGAGACCCACGGTTGGAAAATTACAAAATCACTTTTAGTTCTTCAAAATCAAATTATATATTTTTTTTAATGTTAAGCACATGTATAGTCAATTGGTCCTGTTGTTCAGCCTCACAATGCTATTTGATAGTAAATGTGTTTATAGGTCCCACCCTCTGGTGTAACACTTCCCCCGGTCTTGTGGGACCAGCCGGCAACCCTCCGCCCGGTTCGGTTGGTCCAGGACCCAGACATTCACAACCCCCCATCAATAACCCTCATAACATAACATTGCCAACCGGTGGGCTGATGCAGATCTGGCATCAGCTCACACACCAGCTTATTATTATTTACTGCCAGTTATGTTTATTATGTTTATTGTCTGTGTTGTCGTTGTTGTCTCCACTTTGTTAGACTTGTGTTCCCCTGTCTGTGTTTTGTAAATATGTTTTAGTCTGGTTGTTTAATTGTTATTGTTTTCCCAGTGTGCTCTGTGTTCTGTTGTTTCTGTCTACCACACCTGTGTCCTGTTTGTAATTACCCTCTGTGTCTAATCAGTGTCTGTATATTAGGTGTTGTGGGCCAGCAGTCTCTTGCGGGTTCATTGTTAAATGTTACCTACAGTATGTTTGTCAGTCGTGTATTGTTCCTGTCTTGTAAAGTAAACTGTTATCATCACCACGTCGACTTCTGTCTCATCTATCATCGTTATTTACTCTGCCACCTGGGTTTACCATGCCGAAGAAGCATAATCGTAACACTCTGGCCTCTGAAGTTGCTAATGTCTTTTTAATTTGGGCCTCACAGGGTTAACCTCTTAAGCCAGAGATATACAGTAAAAGTGTATAATTTTCAGCATTACGTTTGTTTACCAATGATTTTAACTGTTATTAGTGAAATATAAGATTATAGAAATCTCAGGGCATTGGGCGGCTAAGTGGCGCAGTGGGCAAGGTGCTCGCCACTAACGCAGGAGATGCTGGGTTCGAGCCCAGCTCTCTGCGTTGCTTCCGGCTTGGCTGGTCGTTCATACTAATACAATTGGCAGTATTAGGGGGTGGGAAAGCCGGTGGGTAGGGATCGGACGTTGTGGACAGCGACTCCTACAGGTTGGTTGGTGCGCCTGTACAGCAGAATCAGGAAGCAACGGGGGCAGCGTGAGCCTCCCATGCGTTACTCCTCGCCACTGAAAGATCGCGCTGTACAGGTGAAAAGATGCGACGGCTGCCTCCTCGTGTACCGGAGGGGACACGTGATGCAAGGCTTCGTCCACATTGCAGCCGACCAGTGGGAGGCATGGTCTAACAACGTTCGAGACAGGGGAGGGTAGAATTGGATAATACGAAATTGGGATGGGAAATGGGGAGAAAAAGTAGATAAAAATCTCAGGGCATTGAGTCGGAAACCAGCGCATATTCACAGGAGGAAGTGGAGCAGCCAAAAGTGAGTGTAGTCTTTTGAAGGAAGAGACTCAGGGCTTTCGAATTTCGAAAAACTACCCTACCCAGCTCACACCAGCCCCTGTCAATCATCTGACTTCTGGATTTACTTTTTTATTTCTCTTATTTTTTGGGATTATCTCCCACAAACCTGAACGTTATTGCCATAAAACAGAACGCAGTTAGTTTCTCTACCTTTCTGTGAACGTCTTGCAAAAAACGGTGTTGCAATACGATGAAAAATGGTGGAGAAATTTACATTATAAAAAAGATGGCAGAATTCAGTACTGTATCTAGGTTTTCAGGTCTGGTACATTTTAGGATGGTGTTATTCACAGTCAAAGATACATTTTCTTTTATTAATATTCTCCTTTGGTTCATTACAATTTACTCAAGCCTACACTGTAAGAAAAAAAGCTGCAAGAAAACGGTAAATGTCTGGCATCAATGGTTGCCAAATACTTACTGTCAAATTACAGTAAAATCAAATACATTTACAGATTACAACCTTTATTTAATGGTTAATATGTTGATAAAAGGTAATTTACTGTATTTTTATGGCATTTACACTTAAAGTAGAAAAACAAAAGTAATCTGTAAAATAATACAGTGAATTTCTCGTGAAATATAATATTTTCTTTACAGTGTAGCCTAGTAACAGACACTATTTCTGACACTGATAGATGTCCCTAGATTCAGATACCATGAACATGCAAATGGACCATTACATTTTTTTTGCAAATGTTTATTCTACGTCCTTATGGAATGAGTGACATACAAAAAAAGAAAAATCTAAGAATATATATATATATTAATCTTTTTTTGGATGGAAGAGCCACACATTGACGGGCAAAGAGCCACATGCGGCTCGCGAGCCGCGGGTTGGCCACCCCTGGTCTATTCTATTTGATATGTGTATTACTGAATGAAAGTGTAAACAGAGAGGCCTATTGGGATGTTAGATCCTAATGTGAACAGCTGATGGACCTTATCTTGCTGCCTCTCTCTTGTTCTGCTCGTGGAGCCGGACTAGTTCTACTCCTCAGCAGACCCTTGTTGCTACGACTCTGTGTTCTGTTGTGTTTTTACAGACAAAGAGATTCAGGTTATATATCGTATAGCTCCTGTGGCAACCCCAAGCCACCCTTGGGCTTGGTGATTGAAGGACGTTACGTAGCGACCCAATGGCTGGGCGCTGCGCATATTTGGGCGTCCGCTTCCGGACGCACCTGTCGCTAGAGGATCATCAGGAGTGATTATCGAATCACGGCGCGGTGCGCCTGTTGAGGAGGGGGGACTTAATGGAGCCGAGGAGCCCCCTCTCAGTCTCCTGTAGCAGCGCAAGGCGAGAGGCCACAGAGCGGAGATGCCGCCCGGCCGACAGATCAATGCCAGAAAGCGGTTATTATTTAGTGGAAAATAAAGAAGTATGATTTTGGGAACTGCAACCTGTCTGTGTGTTGTTTATTCTGCCACCCCTGCACCTGGAATTGCCACACTCCGCTCTGCGTCATACTGGCATACTCTTCCATATCAGTATTAGCACTGAATACATTTTTACATGCACCTTTACACACCTCATCTGTCTGGCCACACCCCCATCCGTTCCTCTACATAAGCAGGGGTGTGGCCATACTAACAGCTCCTTCTTTAGTTTTCACCACGGCAAGTGCCTGTATACACCACTTTGAGACTGCTGAAATATTGAAGAAAGGAGCTACGATGCAAGAGCTACGTTGACATTATATCTTTGTGGGGCGGAGTGGCTCAGGGGTAGAGCGGGTCGTCCAATGATCGAAGGGTTGGTGGTTCGAATCCCGCTCAAGCCCATGTCCATCCCACTGCCGTTGTGTCCTTGGGCAAGACACTTAACCTACTTGCCTCGTATGAATGTGTATGCATGTGAATGAATGTTGGTGGTGGTCGGAGGGGCCGTAGGCGATGATTATTCGCCGCGCTTCCGTGAGTCTGCCTCAGGGCAGCTCTGGCTGCAATTGTAGCTTACCACCACCGGTATGACTGTGTATGAACGAATAATGGACTCTGTAAGCGCTCTGGGGTCACTGGGGTGTCATGAAGAGCAATATAATGAACGTGACCAAAAGGACAGCCAACACTAGGAAAGGAAAAAGCAGTTGACACTGCGATCTCCAAACTTAAATAGACTCCACATGGCCATAGGCACATCTGCACTGCATCAGGTGTAATCAAGACCACACACCTGCCGACCCATGAGGCAATTAACCACAGGGAACAGGGATTGACAGCTATCCCTCACAGAGAGGTGAAATAAAGCAAAAATAGACAGCTGTCCCTCACAGAAAGGTGAAATAAGGCAAAAACCATGACAAGAACATGACATATTAGCATGACATCTGATTTATTAATGCCAATACTAAGGACAAACGCAATTGGCACAAGTGTAAATCATGGATTAGTCACTCAGTTTTAACATCCGCTGACTTAGCTCACCTTGTTCGTCTGCTGGCTGTGGAGCCTATGGTCACAAGTTCAAATCACTCTTGGTTCAAGATTTTCTTTTTTTTTACATTTAATTAATTTATCCACTCTGGTTGGATGGTGTGTATGTATATGTATGTATTGTGCTGTATAATGACAATACATTCGAAGCTGTCTGACGCGTCACTGTCGTGACCATAGGCAGCGTAGCGATTTAAAAAATGAGATTCGATTAAAATGTATTGTATTATATAAAGGGCCCTTATTTTTTATTAAGGGGTATTGCATGTTTTCAGGGGCAAATTAAGGGGACATTTTAAGGACTTCAAGTTTTGTAGTGATATAGCTGTATGTCATGTATGTCATAAGTGTCATGATGAATTGAAAATGGGGGTCCCTGATGTAAACAAGACAAAAGTGTTTTTCTGGTCTGCATCCCCTTAACAATTGTGTGTATTGAGCTGTACTGTATTTGTACCCATTCTGCAATCTGTTAATACAATTTTCAATCAATACACTTTTTTTAAGGAGCAGCAGTACTGTTAGGCTACTGCTGACCATTCATCAAGCGAGACATTGCTGATTGTTTATTTATTTTATAAGAGAAGACTATGACTACCAACTGCCTAGACAGCCGTGTATCAATCTTGGATGTAATGATAACGTTACCACACTGACTGTGTCGATGGCTCATTGATTTAACTACTGTAGATAGCAAGCTAAGTTACTTACCGTTATTTGTGCAGCTTCAAATGTCGAACGAAGTTGGAAGTTGTTGCGTCTCCATCTGTGATTTTCGACCCGCACGTTTTGGATATTGCAATTCATTTTTTGTTGACCACCACGTAGTTTTTATAAGCAAACGAAGCAATCTTTGGTATAATTTTCGACTGGATCCGTTGTTCTTAACACAATGGTGGCCAACAACGTATTTATCCGTGTTTCGATTCCACCCGTTGTGGACAGAAGCACGGATATATCCGTGGGAAGTTGTTATTGCTTTTATTCCATTTTAATAACCTATTCAAGGTCGCCGAGCGGCACTGCAGATTTACCCTACTCTTTGAATTCGAGAAGGTGCAATACCGGCCAGATCCTCTTAGGGGCGCTATCGCGATAATGCAGTGTGCACTGTGGCTGAATGGTGGACTATTTTTTTTAACTTTCAATGGAGTTTTCCGTTAGCTCGATTCTGGATCTGCAGCCTGTAGCTTGGATTACGTTTTGCATCGCAGATTTCACCATGCAATAAGGGGATTTATCATCAGCCAATGGACATATCGATCTACCAGATGGCGATCGATAACGGGGAAATACTCGGGGGGATCCCACCGGACCACGGTAAGATCTTTTTCACGTAAAGTACATCCCGATCGGGCCTTGTTTTGATAGCCATCCATCCGATCGGCCTATGTGGCTAGTTAGACGAACACGGTTATTGGTAATCAATAATAAGAAACGACATCCCCCGCCCCCCCCCCCCCCCCTTTCATGCATACATGCTTGGGGATCGTACCGATCATATGCAGTTTGAGTTTTAACTGTGGCATTTGTATAACGGAAATGCCATTGGATATAACGTTATTAGCTATTAGCCCATTATCTCGGCTTCCAGGAAATATACTAGACCAAATCCGGTATAACGCTTATATTCACGGCACTATAAAATGAGAACGTATTGATGAAAAAATTATTTCTTTAATCCATTTTGAAGGGACGGTTTATGGTCCCAATTGACAATGAGAATGGACAGATAGCAATACTATAAAGTATAGATTTAGCTCTACAAACAGCCCCACGTCTGTTTACATTTGCTGGCCCTCTACCATTATTAGACGGGCCCCAATGGCCATCAATGTGTTAACGTTCGTAACGTTACTTCTTCTCTCGCGCAAATTGATTGGATGCTGTCGGATTGTTTCATACAATCCATATACTATGCTATTCATCGACTACAGCTCGGCATTCAATACCATAGTCCCCTCCATACTCATAGCCAAGCTCAGGGACCTGGGCTTGGGCTATGACCTCTGCCAGTGGGTCTTGGACTTCCTGACTGGCAGACCCCAGGTGGTGAGAGCAGGCAACTGCACCTCCTCATCCATCACCCTCAACATAGGGGCCCCCCAGGGCTGTGTTCTGAGTCCCCTCCTCTACTCCCTGTACACACGACTGTGTGGCTCAGCGGAGTAGCAATACAATCATCAAATTTGCTGACGACACAGTGGTGGTGGGCCTGATCTCTGCCAACGACGAGAGGGCCTACCTGGAAGAGGTCAAGGTCCTGGCGGGATGGTGCCAGGAAAACAGCCTCTCCCTGAACGTCAGCAAAACAAAGGAGATGATTGTGGACTTCAGGAGGTCGGGGGTCAAGGACTACAGCCCCCTCAGCATCGACGGGGCACCGGTTGAGAGAGTCAACAGCTTTAAGTACCTCGGAGCCTACATATCCGAGGACTTGACATGGACCACACACATTGACAGTGTTGTGAAGAAGGCACGACAACGCCTCTACTTCCTCAGGCGCCTAAGGAAGTTCCAAGTCAGTCAGAAGATCCTTAAGAACTTCTACTCATGTACAATAGAGAGCATCTTGACCGGCAACATCACCTCCTGGTTTGGGAATAGCACTGCACAAGACCGAAGCAGACTACAAAGAGTGACACGTTCAGCCGAGCGCACAATTGGAGGGGGGCTCCCCACCCTCCAGAACATTTACAACAAGCGTTGCAAGGGCAAGGCTAAGAGAATCATTAAAGACTCCAGTCACCCGAACAACTGCCTCTTTGAACTGCTGCGGTCAGGCAAGCGATACCGGAGTCTCAAGGCGAGCACAGAAAGACTCAGAAGAAGCTTCTATCCCCAGGCCATCAGGCTGCTAAACGAACAATGAATGAACACTACACAACAACAACCACCAAACGCACATAGCACACACATCCACACGCACACACTCACTTTAAACAAACACACTGTAGCACCCACTCCACACACTTTATAGCACACACCCACTTTAAACAAACACACTGTAGCACCCACTCCCCACACTTTATATTTATTGATGAAGGATTGCACTACAACTCGTACACCTTACTGTAAATTGTACCTAAAATTGTACCTCATCCCATTTCTGCTTTGCACTAGATAGTACTGTACATTAGTACACTGCATAGTATTGTATATTATATGGTAACTCAGAACATTGTACATATGTCTATACCGAACACTGTGACCTCATTTTTCTTCTTCTAAATTACATGCTATATTATGTTATTTGATACTATCTTGTCTAGCACAGTCTCTGGAGCGTAACAGTAAGAAGCATTTTGTATGAAAGTATTCTGTACTTCTGTATGACAACTATTAAAGAACTTGAACTTGAACTTGAACTCACAAAGTGGGCAGTAGATAGGATCTTTGAGCCAAGACACAATTTACATTTAACTAAAACGTTCTTTTCTTTGTGCTCAACAAAATAGAAATAGTGAGAATATCCATGTGTAAAAACTCGACTACTGGGCGCCGCCATGACACTCTAGACTGGTGTAAACAAAACACGCCCACAACGTGCAGGTGACACAGGAGCCAGGACTGCACGAATGAAGTGTCTAATCGCTGGAAATGAATTAATTCACGGCACATTTAATAACATCATTTTTAATCGTTGGGCATGGGGGAAGGTATTAAGTCTTCTCAAGTCAAAAGGCTCAAGTCCAAGTGAAGTCACGAGTCATTGGTGTTAAAGTCAAAGTCGAGTTGCAAGTCTTTTTTGATTTGGTCAAGTCAAGTCTAAAGTCATCAAATTCGTGACTCGAGTCTGACTCGAGTCCAAGTCATGTGACTCAAGTCCACACCTCTGCTAGTTAGCCTTAGCTAGTCTCTGGGTAAATTGTGTCTCACTAGTTAGCCTAAGGCCAGACAGCTTTTATGCGTCTCAGATTTGCATATTACCATGACTAAGTACCAAGCCTCCTACCCGATTGGCTAAAAAGGTATATGGAATTGTCTTTCAGTCAACCGTGCACACGGCTGGGTTGACCCGTGTCAAAGTACTGGTAGCTATGAACAGGGCTTATTGCCTATATTATATTAGATATATGGTATATTATATTGAGATGACATACTTATATGTTAATATTTAATACATTTTAATTTCATTTAAGATATTTAACCCTTATGCCTCCTCAGCAAGGATTTCGTGTATTTAGCCTTTTTGTGTGTGTGTGTGTGTGTGTGTGTGTGTGTGTGTGTGTGTGTGTGTGTGTACAACGGTGGCTGTGTTGATGATTATGTCATGAAATTGGGTCTGTTTGCTTAATTTCCATAATTTGAGAAGATTACATTTTGAAGACCTCTAAAAGAAAAGTTACCCATTTGACAGGAAAAAACGTCCCTAGTGGTTTAATTTCAAACCTTTATTTGAACTCGAAAGGCAACTGAGGTTTCCCTCATTTACAGTCACGTCGAGTATACATACAGAAATGAGCAACAAAAAAAAAGCATATCAAATGACAACAAAGAGACAACAAGATGAGGCAAAAAGCAAGGATAACAAATCAATTAAAACACGTAGCTACAACTTGATTGACAAAGGTTGGAGACGAAGGCTCCAAACTTTGCAACATAGGGGAGAATCCCAGCTCCAAGGACTGTCTTAGTTCATTCCATGAGCTAGAGGGGCATCATAATAACAAAATGCAGATGTACCCTGTTCAGAGCAAACTCAGTGGACCTTAAGGACCAGCCAGTCACTAGAACGGGTTCCGTAGGTTTTGTTTGTAACCTTTATTTTAACTCGAAGGACATTGAGGTTTCCCTCATTTACAATGATTACGAGTTAACACACACATGAGCAACACAATGAAAATATAAAAAAGAATAGAAGAAACTAAAAACAATTGCAATTTGACAAAGAGATTTAACACCAGATGTTTAAAAGCAGAAGCAGATGGGAGGACCTCTAACTTTAGTGTTTGTTGAAGAGCATTCCATGTGTTGGGGGCATCAATAAAAAATGCTGTCTTGCCCAGATCCGAACGCGCTTGTGGAACCCTAAGAGTAAGCCAGCTGTTGGATCTGGTCTGATAAGCACCAAGACTCCAATTCAGCAAGGATGATATATAAGGAGGGTGTTTACCACTAATGACTTTGAAGATGAACAAGTACCAGTGGTAACTGCGCCTCTGAGAAAGAGAGGGCCAGCCCACCTTGTCATAAAGAATGCAGTGGTGAGTATCATAAGTGTCACCAGTGATAAATCTAATAGCGGAATGATATACAGAGTCCAATTACTTCAACGTAGATGCAGCTGCATGCCTACAGGGGTTAGAGAGTTCCCATGTTTGTAGTGCTGCGGAAAAGCAGAGATGGGAGAAAATAGACATCCTAACTAAACTAGACAGATTAATCTAAAGGTCAGTCCCCGACCAGGTGAGATCAGGGTAGGTTGAAGGAGAGAGAGAAAAGATGGGTCTTAAGCAGGGATTTAAAAGCTTCGACAGAGCAGGCGCCCCTGACGACGGCAGGTAATTTGTTCCACAGGTAGGGAGCGCGGTAGACAAAGGCTCTGTGGCCGGCGGATTTCTTTTTAACCCTAGGAATCGATAGAAGCCCCGCATTTTGTGAGCGCAGAGCACGAGCGGGCGAGTATCGGGAGATGAGATCGGATAGATAGAGCGGTGCAAGTATGGTATATTGACTTGAGCAGACTGTTAGATCAACACTGAAACTGCAAATATCTGTTATAATAGTTCATTCAAATGCTTTAATATTGAACTGTAGCATTACATAGAGGCTACTAAAATTATTAGATCCCTCCACAGTAGTATGGGAATCTGCTGACAGTAAACTCTCAGGGTAACAACACAATGAAGATGCAAATGTAATCAGTGGAGTAAGACTAAAGGTCACACCTTAATGTTAGCAGATTTCAGCAGAGAGCAGCTGGTCTAAACAGCTAACAGGAAGAATGTGCTTACAGAATAATAACTATATCATATTAATCTATCTGAGGCATTAGAGCAAATTGTATTTGAAAATCATTCAGAATGTCAAACTAATTATGAAGATAATAGTGTCATTTCACTCTTGTTGTAAACCACATAAACTTTCAATCATAGTTGTAATAAAGTGTTAGTCTGGTAAATAAGGGTTGGTGCTGAACTCTTGTGGACTATTTGGTATTAACCTAGAAGCAATGACTGTACTGCGTTGGTGCTAGATAGTTCATAGATTCATTACACAAACCATAAATATAGAAAAGGTTCTAGTGTTAAAAAAGCTTAAACTCATCAAGCCCCCGCAGCCCAAAAGGAGGGGGGCCTCCTGACATACTGGAAGAAGACACCTACACAGGAGATCGATTGGGGACTGCCCCCAGAAGACCCACCGGATTGGACCAAAACGTACTACTAGACTGTTATGATTGGTGGAAAATGATAGTATTTAAGAGCGAACACAGTGTTAATTCAGGAGCCCAGACAACCCAGGTCTGCGGCTCCCGCTCCCATCCAGAGAATGCTGTCTGCTGATTTTCATGTGAGTAAGCTGGATGGAGTAATCACTGTTTGTGATATATAGATTTAGATGCCTATCTTAAAAACCAGGCTTACTCATGTGTAAAATGCTTACAGTAGATTCTCTATTTTCATTGATGTTAACATGACTGTTGTATGTACATGTTGGGGTTTGATGTGCAAACCCTATTGATCCTTTGTACAAACATATGTTAATGGTCTCTGAATAATCCTTGTATGAAAAAGCAACCTTCTAATTCACTCTGAGCCCCAAGGCAAATAAATACTGAGTTTGAACCATAGTTCCTCTTGGCCTGGCCTGACCTTCTTTCCTCCTTCCAGATAACAACCTCATTGTACTGTAACTAACCTTAGATATTGATTAAGAATATACCACACAAGCCCATTTAAAATTGTGTAGGTGAGGAGTAGCACTTTAAAGTCAGATCGGGCTTGAATAGGAAGCCAGTGTAGGGCGAACAAAACTGGTGTGATAACATTTTCTAGTTCTAGTTAGTATCCGTGCAGCCGCATTTTGCACGAGTTGAAGATTTTTGATGCTTGAATTAGGTAGGCCTGAAAAAAGTGCATTACAGTAGTCCAGACGTGATGAGACAAAAGCATGAATCAGGGTTTCAGCATCAGCCAGAGTTAAAATGGGGCGAATTTTTGCGATATTACGAAGATGGAAGAAGGCAGAAGAACATCACCATAGTGACAAGAATACCGCATCTACAACTCTCTTCCTACTGAGCAAAGGGAAGCTAGACCGGTTTCGGAATAGAAAGCCAACCTTCTGCTGAAGCTTGGAGGCGAGGCTGTCAATATGAGTTTTGAATGAGAGCTTCTCATCAAGCCATAGCCCAAGATATTTGTAATCGGTAACTCTCTCTATATAGTAGAGCCATCAATAGTAGATAATATGAGAAGTTTAGTAAAGTCCACATTTCTAGCTCTTGAGAATATCATACATTTAGTTTTCATCGAGTTAAGGACAAGTTTATTTCATGCCATTAACCCTAAACCCTAACCCTATCCCTAACCCCAACCCCAACCATAACCATAACCCTAACACAAACGGGAATATAAGGGGTTACAATTTGGAAATCTTTGGAATCTTTGATAGATATGTTGAGTTAGGTTCATAGTGGTATTCATAAAAAAAATAATTGGAACGAAATATTACAAATTAAGTTTCTTATTACCTTGAACGTGATGCAATCTTTTCATGCACTGATGTGCCAACTCTGTCAGTTACCTAACAAGGCAGAAGGGTTAAACAATACAATACATGTTTTTAAAGATGTTAAATGTTTAATGATGAACATGTTTAAGATGAACATGTTAAATGTATTGATAAGATAAGATAAGGAAAAGAAAAAGGATCAATAGATGAACACCACAGGGAGATTGCCAGGGTGCTGCGTCTCAGCTGTCTCCAGATTCAAGCAACACTCGGACAGGGAGTGGCAGGAAACGCAGGTCTCTTGTCAGGGCTAGTGATGACCTGACGAGTCTCAGGTGTGCAGATTGAACCTGGCTGACAGCATGTGGAAGCAGCAAAAGCAGCAAAAGCAGCAAAACGTCAGCGAGGTAGCCTGCTAATAGAGGCACTTCCTCCTCTTCCGTTCTGCTTTACGCTGTTTCCTTCCTTCCTGCACTTCTGACTTTCTTGACTCAGACTTGTGGTGTCTCCCTCTCGCCCGATGGGACAACTGAAAAACAAGTTTTGGATACCTCTTTTGGATTGAACCTGGCTGACAGCGTGTGGAAGCAGCGACAGGAAGCTGCCCATATAAGGGCGTGGACGCAGCAGGTGAGAGAGAGGCCCTGGCTGTGATTGTAACAGTCCGGGTAGCAGGAGCTCATCAGCATGTCCCACATCTCTGTGTTGAGCTTCATCAGAAGGCTGACATGGAATGTTACTCCTACCATTATAGTCCATGGGCCAGAACAGTTTTCGGTACCACTCAAGGGGGAAAAATGTTTTATTTACTATTCCTAATTAGTATTAACTCAGTTTTAATAAGCTCATATTATAACACCCCCCCCCCCTTTTAATTCCAACATTCCCAAATGTCAAATAACCCAGACACAATCACAATGGTGCCTTTAACCTGCGCGCCCTCAAAACATATGTCCAGTGTCTTAGGTGCGGCTGGGTCGTATATATTCAAGTGTATATAACCTTGAATGTTTGTGTCACTACTGTTTTTGCTACTATCTCATTTGTTTAGCAAAACGTCAGCGAGGTAGCCTGCTAATAGAGGCACTTCCTCCTCCTCCTCCGTTCTGCTTAAGTTGTTTCCCTCCTTCCTATGCACTTCTGACTTTCTGGACTCAGACTTGTGGTGTCTCCCTCTCGCCCGATGGGACAACTGAAAAACAAGTGCAAAAAAGGATTTCCCTTTTACAGAACAATTACTTTTCCAAATTCAATTTATCTTTGAATGTATGAATATTTTCCTTTTTTCTTATTCATACAGTAAGAGAGAGATACACTGATAGATACAAAAACACTGACAGATAACTTGAGCGCAAGGTCTCCGGGTGGTGGATCCGAAATGGAAAATATGACGTCTGCTAGCCAAAGCCTCTGGGAAGCTAGAACAAAGATTGGAACATGGAACGTGCGCACCATGTACGAAGCAGGGAAAGCTGCCAACATCGCAAAGGAGATGCAAAGCTATGGCTTACACATCCTAGGTTTAAATGAAACAAGATGGATAGGAGAGAGCAGATTAGCATCCGGAAAACAGATACTGTACTCCGGACATGAAGAAGAAGGCGCCCCACACACGCAGGGGGTAGGCATCATGCTCTCAACACAGGCGGAGAAGGCTCTCATTGGATGGGAACCAGTCTTCTCTAGAGTCATCACAGCAAAGTTCAGAACGTCTCATCCAAGAATCACACTCAGGATCATTGTGGCATACGCACCAACCAACGATGCCACAGAAGAGTCAAAGGAGGAGTTCTATGGAAAACTACAGAACACACTACTCAAAGCAACGGAAAGGGAGGTGGTTATACTGATGGGCGACATGAACGCCAAAGTGGGAAAAGAAAACAACGGATACGTACCAGTCATGGGACAGCAAGGAGTGGGCTGCAGAAACGAAAATGGGCAGATGTTTTTGGACTTCTGTGCAGACAACAGCCTGGTAATTGGCGGAACCTTTTTCCCACATAAAGAAACCCACAAGACCACATGGGTGTCCCCTGATCAGAAAACATGCAACCAAATCGATCACATATGCATCAGAAAGCAGTTCAGACGATCTCTGCTCGATGTACAACTGGTACAACTGAAGTTGAAAAGGGGGACCCCAGGAAACAGAATAACAAAGTATGACACCACGAAACTGGAAGAAAAACTACACCAGAAGCACTTCCAGATCACACTGAGGAACAAGTTTCAGGCCCTGGCTGAAATGGGCAGTGGGGAAGAAGAAATCGACAAAAGCTGGGAGAAGATCAAAAACATGTGGCAAACAACCTGCGAGGAAAGTCTGGGAAGAAGAAAGAAAGAAAACAAAATGTGGATCACCCAAAGAACATTGGACAGCATGGAGGAGAGGAAAAAGGCACCACCTCAACAATGCCAGGACGAGAGCAGCCAAGGAGAAGCACACAAAGGAATACAACAGGATCCATAAAGAAATTAAGAAAAAGTGAGGTCAGGGTGGACAAGAGATGCTACTATGAAGAGCTTGCTACACAAGCAGAAGAAGCAGCGGGACAGAGAAACATACAAGAGAGGTATACAACATCACCAGGAAGCTCTCGGGGAGAAGGATGAGATCAGAGAAGCCCATAAAAGACAAGGTAGGAAACACACTATCCACAAAGGAAGAACAAACAAGGAAATGGGTAGAACATTTCACAGAGCTGCTCAACAGAGCACCAGCGAGAATCCCAGCAGATATACAAGCAGCAACAGACACACTCCCACTGAAAATGAGCCCCCCAACAAAAGAAGAAACTAGGAAAGCAATATCACAATTGAGAGATGGGAAAGCAGCAGGACCAGACACCATTCCGAGTGAAGCATTAAAGACCGACATCACTACAAGCATCAAAGCACTCCATCCCCTGGGGTCGTGGCTAGGCGAGCAATGGAGTAGTACGCTTTTTGTTCTCGCTCCCGTCGAGTCTCTACTTTTTGTTGTTTTATCTTAATTTAATAAGCTTATGGATTTACAAAACTTAGTGAATCTTACTCTGGGTACATTTGTTCAAACCGTTGGTAATTTTTTACACGGGCAGATGGCATCAAACCTTCGCAAATACGGATACGTCTCGACTACAAGTAGGCCTGAGAAAGCGGAGATTCTCGTCGCGCTGAAATCCGAAATCGCAGAGATAATACAATGGGAATTGAAAGGTGCACTTTCCAAAGAGTTCGACCTTATCAGAAATGATTTGAAAGCGATAAAGGAGGAAATGTGGACATGAACAAAATGGAGGTTGCGGTTAAGGACGTGGAGGGTGGTCTCTCGAGGTGGTCGGACGAGGTGGTAATGCTACAAGCCACAGTCGAAGACCTAAAGACGGAGGTGACTGGTCTCAGGGGAAAGTGTGACGACATGGAAGGAAGGATGAGGAGGTGTAACGTGAGGATACTTGGTGTGGCTGAGACGGATGGCTCAAGTTCCACTGCATCGGTCTCAAAGCTACTGAGAGACGTGCTGCAAATGGATGATGAAGTGCTGGTGGACCGCTCGCATAGAGCACTGGGGCCGAAGAGGCCAGACGGGAAGCCCCGTGCTATCGTGGCTAAACTCCACTATTACCAGGATTGTGTCGAGGTGTTGAGACGGGCGCGCGCTGAGGCTCCATTACAGGTCAACGGAATGTCTATTGCAATCTTCCCCGACTATGCCACGGGCGTCGCGAAGGCCAGGGCTGCGTTTAGAGAGGTGAGGAAGATATTACGCGGCTGTGAAGGCATCCGATACGGCATTCTTTTTCCAGCCCGACTTCGCATCACGCACGGGGGAAAAGAGAAAGAGTTCACAGATGCAGGGGAAGCAATGAGCTACGTCAGAAAGAACATTGTGCACGCAGCAGCGGGTGAGACCACATATAGAAAGAGAGATGTATCGGTGTGTACGTGCTGCTTATGATATGCAGGCGATGTGAACAATGTATCATATTAACTACAACAGGACAATATATATATAGAGGCTACTGTAATGTCTACTGTGTGATCATTTATGTGTAGCATCGTCTGCCTAGCATTGAGAGGACACCACTGGACACCATTTACCAAGCTAAGTGACTCACCAACCTCCAGCAAATTCGTTGCCCTATACTTATGATGTACAGACGATGTGAACAGTGTATAATTTTGGCCCCAATAGGACAATGTGTGTATACACATACAGACATATAAATATGTACACACATGCTCACACCTAAGATGGCGCACGCACTCGCATACCTAATGGATGCACTATCTAGAGATTCTAGGCGTACTACACACACGTTGGCGCGCACTACGCGCATGCACAGACACACATTAAGACACGCATACACATTTACACATTATACAGACACGGGGGCACGGACCCACACACTCACACCTACACACCCATACGTTTACACCTTGGCTGTGTCCGATACATCCATACACACACATACATAGGATCACATGCACAAACACTGAAGGGCATATGCACAGGTACACACCCATTTGTAGACGCATGGACACACGCACACTCCCACACCTCTTCCAATTTATTTGATTCTATATCATCCAATCAGGCACCCTTTTTTGTGTTTAACGGGGCATGTTGGTTGCCCTTGCTCGGGAGTAAGATGTTTTGCCTTATATCAGGGCCTGCTTGATGTGAGGTTGTTAATGTTAATGTATTATTGTTATGCTTACCGTTCACCGCTGCCACCTATATTACCCTACCTGGTTGGGTGTATCCCACTGGACAGCTGAAGACCTTATATAATACCAAGATCTGAGTAAGGTTTTTTTTTTTACTCTTATTTTTCTTTTCTTTCTCTTTATTATTTTCTTTTACCTAAGGGGCTCGACGGGGGCCTGAGCGGCTGGCTCCATAGGTAGAACACCTCCAACATAAGCATATTATGTGTGGATTAGTTTCTGAAGGGTATTTTGGGCACCTTGTTTTTTATAGGTGTCAGGGGGGGGGGGTTACCGGACTTGTACATTCAACATGCTTAACTGATCAGACGTCTGTTTTGCTTTTCACCTGCAGTTGTGCTGAGCTCTCTATAGGTTCCAGATGCATGGCCTCTCTCATCTACTATGATCGACACGGGTGATACCATGGGGCTGGAAGGGTGCTCTGTCAATTTCGTGAGTTGGAATGTTAAATCACTCAACCACTTACACATTTAAAACAACTCAATGCAGACATAGCGTTTTTACAGGAGACGCATTTAAAAACTGCGGACCATGCTCGACTGGGGGGAGGATGGGTGGGACAGATGTATCACTCCAACTTCCACACAAAGGCCAGAGGAGCAGCCATTTTGAAAAAAAAACACGCCATTTACTATGTCAAGTGTAGAGGCCGACCCTGCAGGGCGCTATATTATAGTGGTGGGGAAACTGCATAAATTTCCGGTCATTTTGGCTAATATCTACGCACCAAACTGGGACAACCCTACGTTCTTCACCAGCCTTTTTTCTCACCTACCGGATATGACCTCGCACCATCTCATCCTTGGCGGCGACATGAATTGTGCACTCTCCCCGGTGCTGGACCATAGCTCGCCCAGGAAGGCCCCCCAGTCTAGCTCGTCCCGTGCAATCCGGCGCTTTCTTAAATCATATGGGGTAGGGGAGCTCCAGTAGCTCACCGCGTACCTCGGACGCTATTTCGGCGTCGGGGACAACCGTGCTCGTCACGGATCTGGGGTACACGAGTTCGACTCTCGGACTCGCCGTATTTTCTCAGAGTGTCTTTCCCCCGATCTATACCCCATTCAACCTGTTTCTGTCGGTCATACTTGACCAGAAAAAGCGATAAAACGCTAAAAGAACCAGCTGACTGGTCAAAGTTTAAAAAAAAAAAATCATATGGGGTAGCTGACGTGTGGCGGTTTCGTAATCCTACATCCAGAGGATACTCCTTTTTTTCCCCGGTCCATAATACCTTCTCGCGCATAGACAGCTTTCTCCTGGATAAGAGACTCCTTCCCCTCGTAACCAAATGCGAATACGGAGCGATAGTTATCTCGGACCATGGTCCCTTAGTTATGAAAATGAGTATCCCGAATGCACGGCTCGGCCACCGCCAGTGGAGACTCAACCCGTTGCTTCTGTCGGAGGAAGCCTTCACAAGCTTCATCACCTCGGAAATTACATTATTTCTCGACATTAATAAGACTCCGGGAATGTCTTCTTTAACCATTTGGGAATCACTGAAGGCGTACTTAAGGGGAAAGGTGATTTCATATTGCGCCAACCAAAAGAAGATAAACACGGCACGACGTACGAGATTTTGGAGCTAGATAGACTACATTGCCACTCGCCATCAACCGACACGTTGAAAAAACGTATATCGCTGCGAACTGAGTTTGACCTCCTGTCAATGCGACAGGCTGAGTACCTCATTACTAAAACGTGACAGGGGTACTATGAACATGGGGAGAAGGCCGGACGGATACTTGCCCATCAGCTGCGACAAAGAACTGCCAACCAGTCCATCCCCACTATCAACGACGAGCGGGGCTCAAAAGCCACTGACAACCTTAAAATTAATAAAAGCTTTAAAACTTTCGACCAATCATTATACACCTCGGACTCGCAAGTGGGGCCCTCCATGCTAGACGATTTCTATAGGACCCTCCGCGTCCCGACAGTCGACCCAGAGAGGGCCGCAGATCTGGAGGAGGAACTTACGGTTGCAGAGATTACGTCAGCGATTAGATCTATGCAGAGTGGCAAGTCCCCGGGGCCAGACGGTTACCCTACAGACTTCTACAAAAAATTCTCAACCCAGCTGTCCCCACTGCTGCTAGCCGTATTTGACGAATCATTCTCGACAAATTCTCTTCCTCCGACCATGCGCCAAGCGGTTATCTCCTTAATCCTTAAGAAGGACAAGAACCCCCTGGAATGCGGCTCGTTCCGTCCAATTTCCCTCCTTAACGCCGATGTCAAGGTTCTCGCTAAGGTTCTGGCCCGTCGTCTGGAGGGGGTTCTCCCTCTCGATTTTTTCGCCGGACCAAACAGGCTTCATCAAGAATCGGTACTCTTTCTTTAATATCAGACGCCTCCTAAATATCCTGTATAGCCCCTCTCCACCCGGAACACCTGAGGTGGTCCTTTCCCTTGATGCGGAAAAAGCGTTTGATCGGGTGGAGTGGGACTATCTTTTTCACGCTCTGGAGAGGTTTGGGTTTGGCCCTAAGCTCATAGCTTGGATTAAAATTCGATATACGTCTCCGATGGCTGCCGTTCGCACCAACAACAATCTATCCACCTACTTTGAACTTCATAGGGGTACGAGACAGGGATGTCCTTTATCTCCACTCCTTTTCGCGATCGCAATGGAGCCCCTTGCGCTGGCTCTGAGGCAGAACACCGATATCAAAGGGATCATGCGCGCGGGCTCGCAAACAAGTCTTCCTCAGTTGATGACCCTACTTGCGGACTTCGGCTAAATATCCGGATACAAAATCAACATTCAAAAAAGCGAACTGATGCCCGTCGGCACCTCGGCGGATCGGATACCTCTGAGCACATTCCCGTTTAAAATTAGCCCTAAAAAGTTCAAGTACCTCGGGATATGGATCACGCATGAACATAAGGATCTATATATGGCTAACTATCAACCCTTACTGTCGAACCTGGGGAGAGATATTGAACATTGGGACCCCCTGTCGCTATCCCTGGGTGGGAGAATCAACACAATAAAGATGAATGTATTGCCGAAATTTCTATATGTATTTCAGAGTCTTCCAGTCTTTCTGACCAAAACATTCTTCTCCAAGATAAACAACCAGATATCTTCCTTTATCTGGAACAAAAAACCGCCCGGATCAAAAGATCTATGCTGCAGAGACCCCGCGTAATGGGTGGGATGGCGCTTCCAAACTTTATTTACTACTACTGGGCAGCAAACATAAGATCGTTATTATACTGGGTAAGGGGGGGAGGACACAGCCCCCTGGTGGACAGTACTGGAGAGTGCGTCGGTTAAATCCACCTCCCTATCTGCCTTGTTATGTGCTAAGCTCCCGTTCACACAGCCCATATCTAGCTTTACCTCGAACCCAGTTGTCATCCACTCGATAAAAGTGTGGAACCAATTTAGAAGAACCTTCTCCCTCAGGGAACTATCACTGGCTGCTCCGATCACAAGAAATCACATGTTTGTCCCATCAACGATGGATAAGGCCTTTGACAGTTGGGTTGGGAGTGGAGTGATTACGCTGTCTGACCTCTATATAGACGGCAACTTTGCCTCCTTTGATCAGCTAGTACAGAAATACAAGATCCCTAGGTCACACTTCTATAGATACTTGCAACTCCGGAGCTTCGTAACTTCGAACTCGGACTGCTACCCAGTGTGCCCTCCGGCCTCCCTTTTAGACTCAATCTTGAACTGTAAACTGATCCAGAAACAGGCTATAAGCCGAATTTATGAACTACTTAATAGAAGAAACTCGACACCTTTAGACCTCCTCAGGGGCAGATGGGAGACTGACTTAGGTGAACCAATCACAGAGGTCACATGGGACAAGATAATACAGGGGATTTTCTCCTCTTCCATTTGCCTTAAACATGCGGTTATCCAATTTAAACTTGTACACCAACTGCATTGGTCTAAATACCTTGACCGTCAGAAGGGGGGCTATGTGAGACTGTTGTTCATTGACTACAGCTCAGCGTTCAACACCATAGTCCCCACCAGACTGGTGGACAAGCTGATCGAGCTAGGTCTGAGCTCCGCCCTGAGCGCCTGGGTACTGGACTTTCTGAGCGAAAGACCCCAGGCGGTCAGGGTGGGGGGTCAGACCTCCAACACCATCACCCTGAGCATCGGGTCCCCCCAGGGCTGTGTTCTGAGCCCCCTGCTGTACTCACTCTACACACACGATTGTGTGGCCAAGTTCAGCTCCAACTCCATAGTGAAGTTCGCAGACGACGCGGTGGTGGTGGGGCTGATCTCGGACAACGACGAGAAGGCCTACCGGGAGGAGGTTGAGGTACTGGAACGCTGGTGCCAGGACAACAGCCTGCTCCTGAACATTGGTAAAACCAAGGAGCTGATCGTGGATTATAGGAGAGGACAGCAGGAGACGCACACACCACTGATGATTAACGGGGCTACCGTGGACAGGGTGAGCAGCTTTAAGTACCTGGGGGTCCACATCTCAGAGGATCTGACATGGTCAACACACATAGACACAGTAGTAAAGAAGGCGAAACAGCGCCTCTACCACCTGAGACAGTTAAGGAAGTTCAGAGTATTGGGGAAGATACTCCAGTCCTTCTACTCAGGAGCGGTAGAGAGCATCCTGACCGGAAACATCACTGCCTGGTATGGAAACAGCACGGCACAGGACAAGAAGGCCCTACAGAGAGTGGTGCGCTCAGCCGAGCGTACCACGGGTATTGCACTACCTCCCCTGCAGGTTCTATACAACAAGAGGTGCAAATCCAGAGCCTGCAGAATAATGAAAGACCCCCACCACCACAATAACAGCCTGTTTCAGCTGCTGAGGTCAGGCAGACGCCTGCGAACCCCAGCTACTAGGACAGAGAGGCTTAGGCTTAGCTTCTTCCCCCAGGCCATCAGAGTCCTGAACAATGAACATTGAGTACCACAGAACACTGAACTATCCACACATAAGCACACATGAGCACACACACGACACGCACGCTGTGCACGCTCACACACTAGCAGCCACTTAACACTTTAACATGAGCGGGCACACACTCATGCGCACACACTCACACTTATTGCCAAAAGGAAAGGCCACTTTAAATCAGTAGTAGCAACAGTAACAGTGTATTGCACTACCAAAGCTACCTAGCATGTCCTATATGCTCTGTAAATAACTATGTACAGATACCAATTTTGATGTCACACCATGTTACCTGTTACCTGTTACCTGTTATTGCACAATGTTTTTGTATTGGATTTTATTATATGTTGTACCCACTGTATTGCACATCGTTGCGGGCAAGACAACCCGCATTTCATTGTATACTCGTATGCCGTGACAAATAAAACTCTTGACTTGACTTGAAGACAGGCTCTCTAAGATGTATCCCGACATAGACAGGCTCCAGCCACTCTGCTCCACATGTTCTGGACGTGCCCAAAGTTGCACACCTACTGGCAGACCATATTTGACACCTTCTCTAAGATATTTGGAAAGGAAGTGGAGCCATCACCATATATTGCATTGTTTGGAGTGGCCCCAGCGGACATCCACTTTAGATGGTGGGAATCTAGAATGTTGGCCTTCTGCTCACTTTTGGCCAGAAGGCTGATACTGTTCAAATGGAAGGACCCGGGACCACCTGTCTTCGGCCACTGGATGAGAGAGGTCATGTATCATATTAAACTGGAGAAGATCAGGTATACTATCAGAGGCTATACCAAAGAATTCCACAATATTTGGGATCCTTTCCTAACTTTCTTTGAGGGTATGGAAGCGGATAATGTGACGGAGGCGATCTGACTGGCTTCCCTGGTCTCTCAGCTTGTTACGGTTTATTTTTCCTATTATGTTCTTACTTTTCTTCTTCTCTATCTGCAGAATACAAGGGATATGTGACTGCTGTCGGGTGATTTAAAAACTAAAAGGAAAAACAATGATTAACAAACGATCTAAGATATTGTAGAATGATTTTGTCTGGTATAGGGGTGGGGGGAGGGAGGGAGGGAGGGCCTTATTTTATTTTTATTTTCTTTTGGCCCATGTGGGACCACCTGTAAAAACAAAATCTCAAATAAAAAAACCTTGATCAAAAAAAAAAGCACCCCATCCCCTCATGAGGAAAATTTGGCAAGAAGAAAGGATACCCAAAGATTGGAAAGAAGGCTACATAGTGAAGATACCAAAGAAAGGGGACCTTGCACTATGCAAGAACTACCGGGGGATCACGCTACTTTCGACCGCCAGCAAAGTCTTCAACCGGATAATTCTAGATAGGATGAAGACTGCCGTTGACATGCTCCTCAGAGACCATCAAGCAGGATTCCGGAAAGAAAGGTCATGCATAGACCAGATTGCCACACTGAGGATGATCATCGAACAGTCCCTGGAATGGAACAGCTCCTTATACATCAACTTCATCGATTTCGATCAGCCCCAGATCAGATTTTGACAGTCTAGATAGGAACAGTCTGTGGCACCTGATGGAGCACTATGGAATCCCACCGAAGTACATCAACATCATCAGAGGATCATATGACGGGATGACAAGTAGGGTACTGCACAGAGGGGAGCCCTCAAACCCGTTTGAGATAAAGACCGGAGTGAGACAAGGCTGCCTGCTGTCCCCCTTCTTGTTCCTGCTGGCCATTGATTGGACCATGAAGAAGACAACCGAAGGAGCCAGAAACGTCATCCAGTGGACACTGATGCACCAGCTTGAAGACCTCGATTTTTCAGATGACCTAGCTCTCTTATCACACAGTCACCAGCAAATGCAACAAAAGACCAACAAACTAAAGGAAACAGACTCAACTCTTGGAATGAAGATCAATAGGGTAAAAACCAAAATTATGAAGATCAACACAAAGTGCCAGCAAAACATTGAACTAGAGGGAGAGGCCATCGAAGAAACTAACTCCTTCACCTACATTGGGAGCGTAGTAGATATAGCGGATGGCACAGAAGAAGACATCAAATTGCAAATCGGAAAAGCAAGAACAGCATACAACCTACTTGGTTGAGTATGGAGGTCTCGCGAAATAAAAACAAACACAAAGCTGAGGATCTTTAACTCCAATGTTAAATCAGTCCTCCTGTATGGCTCGGAGACCTGGAAGACAACTGTAGGGCTGAAGCAGAAAGTACAGTCCTTCATAAATTCCTGCCTCCGCCGCATTCTAAGAGTGAGATGGCCAAATGTCATTACAAATCTGGACCTGTGGGAGCGCACAAAACAACTACCCCCGCCAGAAGAAATAAAGAAGAGAAAGTGGATGTGGATAGGCCATACCCTGAGAAAGGAAGACACAAACATCACCCGGCAAGCCCTACGATGGAACCCACCTGGAAAGAGGAAACGCGGCAGGCCTCGAAACACCTGGCGCCGTTCTTGGGAAGGGGAAATGAAAGAGGCTGGACTGAGATGGCACAACATCGTTCGGGAGGCCAAAAACTGTGCAACATGGAAAGAAATCGTCAGTGGCCTATGCTCCGCAGGGAGTGCAAAGGCTTAAGTCAAGTAAGTCAAAAGAGATATTGTGATTATACTACAGCCCCACTGACAGTCTGGGGAGGGTGTAGACTATCACATGCCTCCTCTGATACATGTGGAGCCGCCAGCAGCTTCTCTTCACCTGACAGCGAGGAGTTTCACTGGGAGAACTTAACGAGTGTGGAGGTTCATGCTATTTCCCCCAGATCCCCTCTCTGCTGAACCGGCGCCCCGACCAAACAGTAGGAGTCGCTGTTTGCAACGACCAGGACTCATACCCCACGGCTTCCCACCTTCGAAAACTGACAATTGTGTTCGTAGGAACGACTGACCAAGCCGGAGGTACCGCTGACAGCTGGATTCGATCCCAGAGTCTCTGCGGTGGTAGGCGAGTGCTTAGACCTCTACACTACCCAGCCGCACCTAAGACACTGGACATATGTTTTGAGGGCACGCAGGTTAAAGGCACCATTGTGATTGTGTCGGGGTTATTTGACATTTGGGAATGTTGGAATTAAAAGGGGGGGGGGGTGTTATAATGTGAGCTTATTAAAACTGAGTTAATACTAATTAGGAATAGTAAATAAAACATTTTGCCACCTTGAGTGGTACCGAAATCTGTTCTGGCCCATGGACTATAATGGTAGGAGTAACATTCCATGTCAGCCTTCTGATGAAGCTCAACACAGAGATGTGGGACGCCTATAGCTTATTCCCAGCGGAAGAGTGCTCCCGAGTGCTTCCGCGTTTTCCCTGATTGGCTGCGACACGCCCCGCGGCAGCGCGGCAGCCGCAGAGCGGAGTGGCAGAGCGGCAGAGCTTGCGGCATTATGTAGCCGTAATCCCCGGTGTTTTTCATTCGACGCTTAGCTCACCTGGCAGCGCTGCGGTCCTGCGGTCCGTTGGTGACAAGTTCGAATCCCTTAAATTTTTCGCCGGTTAAGTTTAGGCATGTTAACTTAAGGTTAAGGTTAAGGTTAAGCATTGTTTCGGAGTTGGTTAAGGTTAGAAGGGTTAAGTTTAGGCGCTGTTAAGGAGCTGGTTAAGGTTAGAGTTTGTCTTAGAGAATGGCAATATTCTTTTGGAGTTGGTTATGGTTAAGGTTAAGGTTAGGCATGGTTAAGGTTAAGGTTAAGGTTAGGCATTGTTTCGGAGTTGCTTAAGGTTAGAAGGGTTAAGTTTAGGCGCTGTTAAGGAGCTGGTTAAGGTTAGAGTTTGTCTTAGAGAATGGCAATAGACAGCCTATTTCCGCGCTGCAGCGCGAGGCAATAGACAGCCTATTTCCGCGCTGCAGCTCTCTCGCGCTGCCGTGGTCACATGGGCGTCATGGCCAATCAGAGAAAACGCGGAAGCACGCGACGCACTCTTCCGCTGGGAATAAGCTACACGCATGTGGGACATGCTGATGAGCTACCTGCTACCCGGACTGTTACAATCACAGCCAGGGCCTCTCTCTCACCTGCTGCGTCCACGCCCTTATATGGGCAGCTTCCTGTCGCTGCTTCCACACGCTGTCAGCCAGGTTCAATCTGCACACCTGAGACTCGTCAGGTCATCACCAGCCCTGACAAGAGACCTGCATTTCCTGCCACTACCTGTCAGAGTCTTGCTTGAATCTGGAGACAGCTGAGACGCAGCACCCTGGCAATCTGATTTTTTGACACCCAGCATCCATGGGGTAAGAGGGGGAGGCGCTGGCGCCCAGCGTCCATACCCCACTCCAGGGGGTGGGGTGAGAGGGGGAGGCGCTGTCGCCCAGCGTCCATAATACCCGCCTCCAGGGGGTGGGGTGAGAGGGGGAGGCGCTGTCGCCCAGCGTCCATAATACCCCCCTCCAGGGTGTGGGGTGAGAGGGGGAGGCGCTGTCGCCCAGCGTCCATAATACCCCCCTCCAGGGTGTGGGGTGAGAGGGGGAGGCGCTGTCGCCCAGCGTCCATAATACCCCCCTCCAGGGGGTGGGGTGAGAGGGGGAGGTGCTGTCGCCCAGCGTCCATAATACCCCCCTCCAGGGGGTGGGGTGAGAGGGGGAGGCGCTGTCGCCCAGCGTCCATACCCCACTCCAGGGGGTGGGGTGAGAGGGGGAGGCGCTGTCGCCCAGCGTCCATAATACCCCCCTCCAGGGGGTGGGGTGAGAGGGGGAGGCGCTGTCGCCCAGCGTCCATACCCCACTCCAGGGGGTGGGGTGAGAGGGGGAGGCGCTGTCGCCCAGCGTCCATAATACCCCCCTCCAGGGGGTGGGGTAAGAGGGGAAGGCGCTGTCGCCCAGCGTCCATAATACCCGCCTCCAGGGGGTGGGGTAAGAGGGGAAGGCGCTGTCGCCCAGCGTCCATAATACCCGCCTCCAGGGGGTGGGGTGAGAGGGGGAGGCGCTGTCGCCCAGCGTCCATAATACCCGCCTCCAGGGGGTGGGGTGAGAGCGGGAGGCGCTGTCGCCCAGCGTCCATACCCCCCTCCAGGGGGTGGGGTGAGAGGGGGAGGCACTGTCGCCCAGCGTCCATACCCCACTCCAGGGGGTGGGGTGAGAGGGGGAGGCGCTGTCGCCCAGCGTCCATACCCCACTCCAGGGGGTGGGGTGAGAGGGGGAGGCGCTGTCGCCGAGCGTCCATAATACCCCCCTCCAGGGTGTGGGGTAAGAGGGGGAGGCACTGTTGCCCAGCGTCCATAATACCCCCCTCCAGGGGGTGGGGTAAGAGGGGAAGGCGCTGTCGCCCAGCGTCCATAATACCCGCCTCCAGGGGGTGGGGTGAGAGGGGGAGGCGCTGTCGCCCAACGTCCATAATACCCCCCTCCAGGGGGTGGGGTGAGAGGGGGAGGCGCTGTCGCCGAGCCCACTGGTGGTGGCTCTCTGGTGGGCTCTCTGGTGGGCTCTCTGGTGGTGGCTCTCCGGTGGTGGGCTCTCTGGTGGTGGGCTCTCTGGTGGTGGGCTCTCTGGTGGTGGATATCTGCTGGTGGCTCTCTGGTGGGCTCTCTGGTGGGCTCTCTGGTGGTGGCTCTCCGGTGGTGGGCTCTCTGGTGGTGGGCTCTCCGGTGGTGGGCTCTCTGGTGGTGGGCTCTCTGGTGGTGGGCTCTCTGGTGGTGGCTATCTGCTGGTGGCTCTCTGGTGGGCTCTCTGGTGGGCTCTCTGGTGGGCTCTCTGGTGGTGGCTCTCCGGTGGGCTCTCTGGTGGTGGGCTCTCTGGTGGTGGGCTCTCTGGTGGTGGGCTCTCTGGTGGTGGCTATCTGCTGGTGGCTCTCTGGTGGGCTCTCTAGTGGTGGCTATCTGCTGGTGGCTCTCTGGTGGGCTCTCTAGTGGTGGGCTCTCTAGTGGTGGGCTCTCTGGTGGTCCAGCCAGGGGTGCAGCAACAGCTCCTCTAGGGTTGGTCGGTCTGCAGGGTCTTTAGAAAGACATCTCTGCAACATATGGTTGCATCCTGGAGGGCAAGAGAGAGCTAGAGAGAGAGAGAGAGAGAGAGAGAGAGAGAGAGATTTTGGTGAAAATCTTTGCTGTGTGTAATATGTCTGCATTTACATGTTAAGCTCTTATCTAGAGCAACTATAAGTGCTTAAGTTCTCCAGTAAAGTTTGCACAAATTCCAGTATTGGCAACATAGCAAGTAGGCAGAGAAAGCAGCACTAAGAGCAGGTTAACAGCCCAGTCAACAGCCTGAGAACAGGAAGCCTAAAATAAAGATGTTCCACAATGAATGACTAGGCTACTAACAACAAGGACGCTTTTTGCGTGTGTGTGAGCGTGTGTGTGGGTGTGAGTGTGTGTGTGGGTGAGCGTGTGTGTGTCTGTGTGTGTGAACGTGTGTGTGCGTGTGCGTGTGTGTGTGTGTGTGTGTGTGTGTGTGTGTGTGTGTGTGTGTGTGTGTGTGACTTACCAATGTAGGGATCAAGGTAGAGGACCTCTTCGAGGCTCCTGAAGGGGTAGTAACCATGTAGCATGTAGTACAGCACCACCCCCAACTGCCACACTGTGAACTCCACTGCCTTGTAGGCCTTAGTGAGATACCACTCTGGAGGAATGAACTCACAGGTTCCTGGAGAGAGACAGAGAGAGAAACAATATGGAGAGAGAGAAACAATATGGAGAGAGAGAAACAATATGGAGAGAGATAGAGAGACTACACTTCTTAACAACCTGCCCACTATACCAAGACATCAGAGACATGCTTCCCACAAATTGCAAACACCCAAAGAGACTTTGAAATCATTGGCAAATAACTCAAAACTCCCATACCTACTGGGAGAAATACAACAATGTGCAAACACAGCAGCAAGATTTGTGAGCTGCTGTGACAAGAAAAGGACATCCAATGGAATGCAACCGCCATAAAGACTGTCAATCACACAAAAAATTCCTTCTGTACTACATGTAAACGTATGTTTCCCATGTCAATAAAGCAATAAAGAGATCGAGAGACAAAGGGCTGGGTAGTGAAGGGTCAGAACAGAACAGAACAGAACAGGGCAGCATACGTGCTAAATCCGTATACAGTCCATCATGCAGGTCGCAGCCAGAGCCAAAGTCTATGAGCCTGAGGCGCGGGACGTCAGAACCGGTTTCTACCAGGATGTGATCAGGTCTAATGTCCCGGTGCAGAACTCCTCTAGAGTGGACCTCTATTACAGCCTGAACCAGCTGCCTCATGAAGACCTGGAACATACAGAGAGAATGTTGATGAAACAGAGAGAGAGAGAGAATGTTGATGAAACAGAGAGAGAGAGAGAATGTTGATGAAACAGAGAGAGAGAGAGAATGTTGATGAAACAGAGAGAGAGAGAGAATGTTGATGAAACAGAGAGAGAGAGAGAATGTTGATGAAACAGAGAGAGAGAATGTTGATGAAACAGAGAGAGAGAATGTTGATGAAACATAGAGACACACACACACACACACACAAACACACACTTACACAAACACACACACACACACACACAAACACACTCACACAAACGCAAACACACATACCACACACACACACACACACACACACACACACACACACACACACACACACACACACACACACACACACACACACACACACACACACACACACACACACACACACACACACACACACACACACACACACACACACACACACACACACACACACACACACACACACACACACACACACACACACACACACAACACAAACCACCTACCTTGGCTTGGAGCTCCGGCAGCAATGCTTCTGTACAGATGTATACGCTGAGGTTGGTGCACGGGACGGGTCTCTCCAGGACTAGCAGTACCTCCTGCTCCAGGCTGTACCAGTCCAACAGCGCCACGGCTGCGCTCTGTCCCGGCTCCTCTGCTACCCTCAGCAGGAGCTGCACCTCCAGGGGGATTTCATCCATTGTTGAGCCTGTTACCTGGGTGTTGGTGACTCTGTGCTTGGGGATGTGTTTTATCGCCACCTACAGGACAGACACAAAAACACTCTTCTATTTGTCTGCAACACTTCAAGCAAATGTTCTATGAATGTATGTATGTATGTGTGTGTGTGTGTGTGTGTGTGTGTGTGTGTGTGTGTGTGTGTGTGTGTGTGTGTGTGTGTGTGTGTGTGTGTGTGTGTGTGTATGTGTGTGTGTGTGTGTGTGTGTGTGTGCGTGCGTGTGTGTGTGTGTGTGTCAATTAACTTTGAATCTAATCAATTCAAAATGTAAACTGAAATTGTCATTTACATGTTAACCCATTCAGTGCCAACCACGAGTATAGTCGGGTTAACTCGCCATCGCTTGAGTGCCAATCACGAGTATAGTCGGGTTTTAATCGTTATTTCTTTTATTAGCGATATCCATTCATTTTCATCCATCCAACCTGATGTTATCGTTGGGAATGGGTCTGAGCTCGCAAAAGGGCAAATACCGCCGCCTATCGTCTCCCGGATGGTATTGCACATCATTGGATTGGATTGGCTGGAGATGTGCATCAGAAAAAAAAACTCCGGTCCGGGTTTCCCTTCTCGGGCAAATGCAGTATTGTGTTACCACATTGACTGGGGAGGCTGGGAGCAGCTGGATTATGTGTTTTGGACTATAACGTTGGATCAATAAACGCGATCAATATTTGGAATGGCGATCAGGAATTGGATTAATCTTTTTGCATTACATCAGATACAAGGTAAGAACATTATATATAAATTTGATCGTTGATCTGATATGTATTTCTACCCCGATCAACGCTGTCTCTGTGTGTGTATGTGTGGCTGTTTTCCTTTGGGTGCAGGAGGTGGGGGATGGGGCGCCGCGCTACGAGGGCCATTTCATGTATGCACGAGCAAGGATAATAATGATGATCTAGGCGTTGATTTCAGGAAGATTCGATAATCAGCCGAAAAATGACAACGTGTTTTGTGTATTCCACTAAAGGACGTTTTTCTCTGGAATTACTAGAAATCTCCAAAACTATACTCGTATTCAAAACGGCATAAAACGGAAATGTACAGATGAAAAAACAATCTGTTTCGTACATGTTGACTGCAAGCAAGTCATTGATAAGCGACGGGTGTATTAGACCCATAGCCATAATTTAAGATATATTTTAAGCACTCGCAAATTTCCCCATCCTCCCATTGATTAAAGCGCTGACCTACAAGCCCTAATTTGGTCATATCCGGCCGGCTTTGAATGTGTTAATGATGGGACATCCATTCTCATGTATTGTCAATAGGTTACATAATTCAACATAATTTAAATGTTTTACTTTGAATACAAATCTACTTTTTTTTCATTGAACTGATCCCAACCCAGGTGTATATGACTCACAGGTAGCTTGTCCTCTTTGCGATAGCCGGCCAACACGGTTCCAAAGCCTCCGTACACCAGAAACCACCCCCGTTCCTTATACCGGAGCTTAAAAGCCGCTTTGACCTGCTTTGACCTGCTTTGACCATTCCTCCTCCTCTGTCCAACCCCTGTTGTGTGTATGTCATTGGTGCCTAGAGAAAGAGGAAAATCATAAACACGATGAGATGCATTTGACACATCATTTCCAGGCAGGAGTTACAGCTACGTTGTGAATCAGGAGATGTTAGAGATGTTAGTGGATTTTAGTAACATACTCAATAACTATAATGACAAACCATTCTCTCAGTGAGACAAAGATAATAAATGTATGAGAAAGGTCATGCAATAATGGACAAATACTATTGAATGAATTGTTTTCTATATTGTATCTACATCATTGTGGATGCAAAATAAATTTAAATGCCACTTATAGGGATACATTTTCGGGGGACGAATTAATATCAATTTAGGGAAGGATTCTGCAATCATATTATCAGAATAATAAAATGTATGATGTTATTTAGGTTGTATTATAAATTATGGTAGCATCTTACTATCAGAATAATAACATGTATGATGTTATTTAGGTTGTATTATAATGGTAGCATCATACTATCAGAATAATAACATGTATGATGTTATTTAGGTTGTATTATAATGGTAGCATCATACTATCAGAATCATAACATGTATGATGTTATTTAGGTTGTATTATAATAGTAGCATCATACTATCAGAATAATAACATGCATGATGTTATTTAGGTTGTATTATAATGGTAGCATCATACTATCAGAATAATAACATGTATGATGTTATTTAGGTTGTATTATAAATTATGGTAGCATCATACTATCAGAATAATAACATGTATGATGTTTTTTCTTTTTTCTTTTTCCACAATTTTTCTTTATTTTCCCTTTTCAACATGAAACAAGACAACACAATACAGTAACAATACTAATAAACAAGACATCACAGGACAATAACAGTAATAATAATAATAATAATAATAATAACGACAATGACAAGACCATCAGTTAAATCAGAATAATGAAAAATAAAATAGTCATGTATAAATTAAATATATAAATGAATAAGAATATATATATATATATATATATATATATATATATATATATATATATATATATATATATATATATATATATATATATATATATATATATATATATATATATACCTATATATATATGTACCATAAGGCGAGATTACCTGAGCACCCATCATCTCCAGTATTGACAACCAAGGTCCCCACCCCTTGAGGACCCCAAATCCGGCACCCCAGCGAACCAGAGCATCATGCCTCTTTAACACTCCGACTCACCAAGACCTCGATGTATGATGTTATTTAGGTTGTATTATAATGGTAGCATCATACTATCATAATAATAACATGTATGATGTTATTTAGGTTGTATTATAAATTATGGTAGCATCATACTATCAGAATAATAACATGTATGATGTTTTTTCTTTTTTTTTTTCACAATTTTTCTTTATTTTCCCTTTTCAACATGAAACAAGACAACACAATACAGTAACAATACTAATAAACAAGACATCACAGGACAATAACAGTAATAATAATAATAATAATAACGACAATGACAAGACCATCAGTTAAATCAGAATAATGAAAAATAAAATAGTCATGTATAAATTAAATATATAAATGAATAAGAATATTCATGGTTCTCCCCTTGTTAAAGGGCGGAGACCCCTCTGACCTAAATAATTATCGCCCTATTTCCAGACTGTCTGTAATGGCCAAAGTCTTTGAATCTCTTGTAAACGAACAACTGAAAAAGTTTCTAACTGACCATAATATTCTTAACAAGTCTCAGTCAGGCTTCAGATCAGGCCATAGTACTACTTCAGCGACTATGCTAGTCTCAAATGACATAATTGAAGCACTGGACAAGAAAAAACACTGTGCAGCATTGTTTGTTGATCTGTCTAAAGCTTTTGATTCTGTGGATCATGCTGTTATGTCCTGTTATGCTACGTATAGGTTGTGACATACTAGCAGTTACATTGTAGGCTACTGTGCCTTTAATAGACGGGCGTGGTTAGCGCTCGAGGTAGGGCTGGTGTTTGTAACCTAAGAGTCAGTCGAATAAAGTAATGAAACCACACGGTCGTGTGTTCATTGTCTCAACATAATAATTGGCGAACGAGGATGGCTGATTTCGTTTTACCACCGCCACCACCGTTTCTACCTGTTCCCGGTGACCCAGCGGTTCCATGGGTTAGATGGCTAACGTCATTGGAGGACTATTTATTGGCGTTGGGACTGGAGGATCTGGAAGAAGCTAGGAAGTGCGCACTTCTGCGACACTGCCTCGGACAGGAGGGGCAACGGATTTATGCTACGCTTACATTAGCCGACGTTCAGTACTCTACTGCTACCGAGGCTCTGAAGTCGCATTTTAGCTCGGGAAGAAGCCGTCGGATGTACCGGTTTGAGTTCCGCCAGAGAGCACAGAGGTCTGGTGAGACTGTTTCGCAATATGTGTCTGCCCTGCGGGAGCTAGCCAAGCATTGTGATTTTAGGAACTTGGAGGATGGACTCATAGTCGACCAGCTGATTGAAAGAACATTGTGTGCTCAACTGAGGGAGAGACTGTTATTAGAGCCGGACGCCATGACACTAGCTGATGCAGTAGTGATTGGAAAACAGTTGGAGACAGCTATCTCTGAGGCGCGCAAGTTTTCCCGCGCGGTGCATAAGCCTGTGACGTCACCTCCACCCGGAGTTCAGAACGTGGCCCAGGAGGCAGCTGGCGCAGATGGTGACAACTTCGATGTGCAGAGAGTGGCAGACAGGGCGCCGAGGGAGAGGGAGAATGGACAAAGGCGTTGTGGTAACTGTGGCTCCCCTAAGCATGCAACCAGGGACCTGTCCTGCCCTGCTCTAGGCAAGCGCTGCCGTAACTGCAACAGGGTTAACCATTTTGCGCGCTGGTGTCGCTCTCCTCCTGATCACGCACAGTCTGGGGCTGTTCCCATCAATACAGTACAAAGCCCACAGGCCTCATTCAGTCATTGCACATGTCGTGTGGGTGGGGCCTCCATACCACTCCTCGTGGACACAGGGGCTAAAGTGTCGCTCCTGAATAAGTCCACTTATGACCGGCTCTTCAGTCACGTGCCGTTGACTACAGCAGCAAACGCCCGGTCGGGGTATGGCCACGCCCCGATCACCACTTTAGGGGTAGCCTGCCTACCTGTGGAGTACAAAAAGAGACACATCCCTGACACCGAGTTCTACATCACACGGAGAGGGGCTAACATCATGGGGCTAGACCTGTTTCATGCTCTGGACTTCACATTGACCGACGCTGGGGGTCTACGCATCCTGCAGGTCACCGCGTCCTGGCCTGACCATCACCCGACACTGTTCGAAGGCCTGGGCTGTATGACTGGATTTGTGCACCAGCCCTCGGTGGACACGTCTGTCCGACCCGTCATTCAGCCGCTGCGGCGCATTCCCTTGGCCCTCCGTGATGCGGTGGAGGAGGAGATTCGTCATCTGGTGAAGGAGGACGTCATAGAACCGATCAACGCCTCTCCCTGGGTGTCCAACCTGGTGATAGCCAAGAAACGGGGGGGACGCGGACTGCGTCTATGCGTCGATCTGACAGACGTAAACAAAGCCATCATCCCTGACAAGTATCCCCTCCCCACAGCGGAGGAGCTGACTAGCCATTTCCATGGCTCCACGATTTTCAGTAAAATGGATTTACGTCACGGCTACCTGCAGGTTCCCCTGGCACCGGGCAGTATGGACCTCACAGCGTTTGTCACACATGTGGGGGTTTTCAGGTACAAGCGCATGGCTTTTGGCCTGTCATCAGCCCCAAGCTGTTTTCAGAAAATAATGTCGCTCATTTTGGCTGGCATCCAGGGGGTCAGCATCTACTTGGATGATGTGGTGGTGCATGCGCCCACCGCTGCACTCCACGACGCTCGCCTGGAGCAGGTCTTCCAGCGCTTCAAGCAAAACGGGGTCACACTCAACGCGGAGAAGTGTACATTTGGAGCTACTGAGGTCGAGTTCCTGGGGTTCAGGCTCTCCAGGGAGGGTATCACCCCGATCATGTCCCACACCGAAGCAATCCTGTCCCTGCCGGACCCGCAGTCGCCGTCCAAGCTGTCTTCTTTTCTGGGCATGGCTGCCTACTACCTCCGGTTCATGCCACACTATTCTGACTCGACGGCCCCTCTGCACCAGCTGTTACGCAAGGATGCGGTATGGGACTGGACCCCGGCCTGCCGGGAGGCTGTGCGCGTCATCAAACGGCAGCTCACGTCCCCGCCAACACTGGCGCATTTCAGCCTGACCGCGCCCACCTTGGTCACCTGTGACGCCTCTGGGGTGGCGCTCGGCGCCGTGCTATCCCAGGTTTATGGAGGGGTAGAGCGTCCAGTGGCTTTTGCCTCTCGGGCCCTCACACCAGCCGAGCAGAAATACTCGGTGGGGGAAAGGGAGGCCCTCGCCTGTCTGTGGGCCTGCGAACGCTGGCATGTCTACCTGTATGGCAGGGCGTTCACCATTCGCACAGATCATCAGTCTCTGACAGCGCTGCTGGCGACCCGAGGGGCGGGGCACAAGCCTATGAGGCTACTGAGGTGGGCTGATAGGCTGAATCAGTACAACTTCGGACTCGAGTTTATGCCGGGGCGCTCTAACACGGTAGCTGACCTTCTTTCAAGAGCCGTCTCTACGACAAAAGAGGCGGGTGAGGCGAGTCCTGAACAGGAGGACGACGTGGACTGGGTCCACATGCTGCATGGACCGCTCAGCGCAGTAGTCACGCTGGCTGAGCTGCAGCAGGCTGCGGCTGAAGATGAGACATTTACAAATCTCCGTGCCTATATCCAGGACGGCTGGCCAGCCACGGTGGAGGACAGACTGCTCCCCTACCGCCGAGTCCGCGACGAGCTCTCCTGCTGGGGGGAGGTGTGCCTCGCCCGCGGTCACCGCGCTATTATACCAGAGGCGCTGAGGGCCAGGGTATTGCACATGGCGCACGATGGCCACCTGGGGGTGGTTAAGTTGAAACAACGCTGCAGAGACACAGTGTGGTGGCCTCACATAGACGGCGACGTAGAGGAGCTGGTGCGCAACTGTACCTGCTGCCTGCTGAGTGGGAAAACGGGCCAGCCGGCTACAGCACCCCTCACCCCGACCCCGTGGCACATGCCCGCTACCTGATGGTCGTGCACGACCTACACTCGAAGTGGCCAGAGGCCATCGAACTCAGCTCCATCACCACACAGAGCATCACCGACAACCTCGTCAAGCTGTTTGGGCGCTGGGGCCTGCCCAGTGTCGTCACCACAGACAATGGGCCTCAATTCATCTCGGCAGAGTTCTCTGAGTTCCTGTCACTGAGGTCCATCAGGCACATCAGGACGTCGGTCTACCATCCTGAAAGTAACGGCGGCGTTGAACGCCTAAACAAATCTCTGAAGAATGGAATCAGAGCCTGCCTGGAGGAGGGGAAAACCTTCAGCGCTGCACTCACCCAAACTCTCCTGACCATCCGGGCATCCAAGCACTCCACCACAGGGGTCTCTCCGGCTCTGCTCATGATTGGGCGAGAAATGAAACAACCACTAGACTGCTTGAGAGCTGAACCGGCCCCTGCATGCGAGAGCCCTGGGCTCGAGAAGGCCAGAGATCAGGTCCAAAGCTCACAGGCTCAGATGAAACGGAGGTATGATGCCTCTCACAGAGTACAGACTCCCACTATGTCAGCAGGGGATTGGGTCAGGATTAAACACGCCAACCGCAAGAACAAGCTGAGCTCATACTGGTCAGCACCCCTCCGAGTGACCCGTCAACTGGGTCCGGCCACCTACAGACTAGATGATGGTTCTCGCTGGCACTCAAACCGCCTGCATAAGGTGGGTGCCCCGACACTGCCTGCATCATCCATGAGCCAAGCTGCAACCCGCAGTTGGCAGCCCCGCTTGGAAGCAACCAGGGTGGGAGGTAACCCACCACAACCACCAGACCCTGCTCCCCAGCCTGCTCGCCCTCAGAGGGTGAGGGCTCCACCCGCTTGGCATGGGGACTATGTTACTGGGTAAATGCCACGGGTTGGTGGACTGAAGTGTTCAGTTTCTGTTCATGGACTGGAATGTTCTATTGCTGTTGCAAGAGGGAAGGGGGGGGAAAATGTTATGTCCTGTTATGCTACGTATAGGTTGTGACATACTAGCAGTTACATTGTAGGCTACTGTGCCTTTAATAGACGGGCGTGGTTAGCGCTCGAGGTAGGGCTGGTGTTTGTAACCTAAGAGTCAGTCGAATAAAGTAATGAAACCACACAGTCGTGTGTTCATTGTCTCAACATAATACATGCATTGCTACTGCAAAGGCTTGGCTGCATAGGTCTTGGTAAAATGGCTTTGAGCTGGTTTAAAAACTATCTATCTGAAAGAACTCAGTGTGTTTCAGTAGAAGATTATACCTCAGCTGCTCTTACTGTAAACAAAGGTGTTCCACAAGGTTCTATTTTGGCCCCTGTCTTATTTTCCATCTTTATAAATGAACTAGGAAATGGGATAAACCCAGCACGTTTTCATTTATACGCCGATGATACAGTTGTTTACACAGTGGCTTCCTCTTTAACTCAGGCCATAGAGCTTCTACAGGATGCTTTTAATACACTACAACACTCCTTGCTAAGGCTAAGACTGGTCCTTAATGCAAAAAAGACCAAGTACATGACCTTCTCTCGCTCTCGAGCTAATACAGCTGTCCCCCCGATTCTGACACTGGAAGGGACATGCCTTGACAAAGTAGCATCCTATAAATATCTGGGCATATGGATTGATGAAAAGATGGCCTTTGATGTTCATATTGGGAACCTACTGAGAAAACTTAGACCTAAACTGGGCTTTTTCTTCCGGTTAAAGAAATGTTTCCCGTCTGAAGCCAGGAAGAGAATTGTGCAGAGTTCCTTTCTGCCTGTATTAGACTATGGCGATGTAATCTATATGCATGCTCCTTCCTCCCTGCTTAAAAAGCTGGATTCTGCGTACCATACTGCCATACGTTTTGTAACAGGTGCAGGCTCTCGCACCCACCACTGCACTTTGTATCAGTCATTAGGATGGTCCTCTCTGTACCAAAGAAGACAATCACACATGTTGATTTTTATCCTTAAGTCATTGCTAGGTAAGCTGCCCTTATATATCTCCAGACTTCTGTCCTTTTATACTTGCTTTTTTAATACCAGACAAGCAGCAAATGGGATGCTGTTAAATGTTCCTTTGATGCAGTCAGAGCTTGGTAAAGCTGCATTCGCCCACTATGCTCCCTTTTTATGGAATACGCTGCAAGTGAAACTTTGTCTACAGGCACTTCCTACTGTGAATGCTTTTAAAGGTATGCTACGATTAGCCCTTTATGAAACATGTAACTGTTTTACCTGATGCTATTGTTGATGTGATTATGCTCCTTGCCACTGCACAAATTACCCTCTGTATTTATATTTGAATTGTATGTTTTTTGTTTAATGCCCTGTTTTATGTTGAAACTTGTTGTGTGCTGTGTTGGTCAGGACTCCCTGGAAGAAGAGATCTTGTATCTCAATGGGACATTCCTGGATAAATAAAGGATAAATAAAAAAATAAAAAATATATATAATAACATGTATGATGTTATTTAGGTTGTATTATAATGGTAGCATCATACTATCAGAATAATAACATGTATGATGTTATTTAGGTTGTATTATAATGGTAGCATCATACTATCACAATAATAACATGTATGATGTTATTTAGGTTGTATTATAATGGTAGCATCATACTATCAGAATAATAACATGTATGATGTTGTTATTTAGAATGTATGTTAATGGTAGCATCATACTATCAGAATAATTCTTCTCTCCTTCCTTTCTAAAACACTTGAACGTGCTGTATCCAACCAACTTACTGCTTATCTCTTACAGAATGACCTCCTAGACCCTAATCAGTCAGGCTTCAGGACTGGTCACTCCACAGAGACAGCCCTCATTGCGGTCACAGAGGCACTTCACTTAGCAAAAGCGAAAGGCCTCTCCTCTGTCCTGATTCTCCTAGATCTATCTGCAGCCTTCGACACAGTCAACCACCAGATCCTCCTTGCGGCCCTCGCAGGAATGGGAGTGGCTGGCTCTGCGCTGACATGGCTGTCATCATACCTCAATGACCGCTCCTACCAAGTGTCATGGAGAGGGACCCTGTCGGCCACCCGCCCCCTGCGGACGGGTGTCCCCCAGGGCTCGGTTTTAGGACCCCTTCTCTTCTCCCTCTACACTAAATCACTGGGTAACATTATCACGTCTCATGGCTTCTCCTACCATTGTTATGCCGACGATACTCAACTCTTCCTCTCCTTCCCTCCCTCAGATATCCACGTCTCTGAGCGGATCTCGGCCTGTCTGTCCGACATCTCAGCCTGGATGACGTCCAACCACCTCAAACTGAACCTAAGCAAAACAGAATTGCTCCACCTGCCGGCCAAATCCTCCCCCCTAACCGACCTTTCAATCACAGTCGAGAATGCAGCTGTGACTGCGTCCCCGACCGCCAAGAACCTTGGTGTTGTCCTCGACGACCAGTTGAACTTCTCTGCTCACATCGCAGCGACGACCAGAACCTGCCGATTCCTCCTGAGCAACGTCAGAAGGATCCGCCCCTTCCTGACAAAAGAAGCCACCCAACTCCTCGTCCAATCAACAGTCATCTCTCGCCTCGACTACTGCAATGCACTGCTCGCTGGCCTCCCGGCCACTGCCACTAAGCCTCTTCAACTCATTCAGAACGCAGCGGCCCGCCTGATCTCAAACCTACCGAAGTCGGCCCATGTCACCCCACTTCTTAGGGACCTGCACTGGCTCCCCATTGCTGCACGAATCCGCTTCAAAGCCCTCGACCTAGCATACCGTGCGGCAAAGGGAACCGCTCCCGCCTACCTCCGGTCAATGGTCTCTAACTACACACCCTCAAGACCCCTACGCTCTGCATCTTCTGGCCATCTCAGACCTACTCCTATCCAAGCTCCGGGAGGGTCATCAAATAGAAGTCGCCTATTCTCAGTCCTTGCCCCACAATGGTGGAATGAACTACCCACCCCAGTTAGGACAGCCGAATCACGTCCAATCTTTCGCCGTCGACTAAAGACGCACTTCTTCAACCATTATCTGAATTAAAAAACAAAAACAATAAAAAAAAAAATCTAACCCTAACTAACCGTACTGTCATGCACTTGTCCTAATAAACTAACCTACACTGTAGCACTCAACACTTTGATGAACATTGTTGCTCAGCTGATAGAGTTGTGCCCTTCCTGATGGCTTGTCGTACAGAACTTGTAAGTCGCTTTGGATAAAAGCGTCAGCTAAATGACTAAATGTAAATGTAAATGTAAAATAATAACATGATGTTGTTATTTAGAATGTATGTTAATGGTAGCATCATACTATCAGAATAATAACATGATGTTGTTATTTAGAATGTATGTTAATGGTAGCATCTTACCACTGATGGATGGATGGATGCCAAGATGAGATTCTGGGTCCTCCTCCTCCTCCTCCTCCTCCTCCTCCTTCTTCTTCTTCTCGTACTCCTTCTTCTTCTTCTTCTCGTTCTCCTCCACCTTCTTCTTCTTGTACTCCTTCTTGTACTCCTTCTTCTTCTTCTTGTACTCCTTCTTCTCCTTCTTCTCCTTCTCGTACTCCTCCAGGATCAACTGCAGGCCCTCCTCCTCCTTCTTCTTCTTATCCTTCTTCTTCTCCTTCTTCTCCTTCTTCTCCTTCTTCTCCTTCTTCTCCTTCCCGTACTCCTCCAGGATCAACTGCAGGCCCTCCTGCAGGGCCTCCTCCTCCTCCTTCTTCTTCTCCTCCTCCCCCTTTTTCTCCTTCTTGTACTCCTTCTTCTTCTCATACTCCTTCTTCTTCTCATACTCCTTCTTCTCCTCCTCCTCCTTCTCCTCGTCGTCCTCCTCCTCCTTCTCCTCCTCCCCCTCCTCCTCCTCCTCCTCCTCCTCCTCCTCTTCCTCTTCCTTCTCCTCCTCCTCCTCCTCCTTCTCCTCCTCCTCCTCCTCTCCTCTGACGGTCGTTGCACCTGGGCTTTGGACATCAATGATCCTTTCCCTCAAGAAGCATCTCTTCACCTGTAAAATTAATCCCAATCAGATTTTTTTATTAGTTGCTTTAGTTGAATTGTGTTCATTGGTTCATGAGTCGAATAGTCGACAAATCGATCAAAAGGAGCCGTAGTTGACTGTTAACCACTTAGTCTAATGCAAAAAAATTATATATATATATATATATATATATATATATATATATATATATATATATATATATATATATATATCTCCTCTTACAGTTTTTCTCAATTGCTTTGGTGCATTTCTCTGATCAGAATTAAAGTTCTCATAACTGTTAGTGCATTTCTCAAAACAATTAGTACAAACTGCAAAACCTAGGTGATAACCTGCAGAAGCGTGTCACTTGCTCAAAATGGATAATTCATTCCTCAAAAGCAAGTATTCATGTCAATGAAAGTGTCACTGTGAGGTTTTGTCCGCTCCCCACCCACACGCTCCGTTCCTTTAAGGTACTTTGTTGAGTAATTGCATTCCCCGCCACGCTCCGTTCCTTTAAGGTTCTGTGAGGATTCTGTGATGATTGGTCCGTGGCCGAACGCACACTTCTAAGTCAAGTATCAATTACCATCACGCACCTGATGTGTGTTCTAATCAGCGCCCCAGAGGGCTTTATATACTCTGTTCCCCCTAATATCGATGTTGGATCGTTTTGAATATTCCCTGCATCTGCCTTTCTTTCCCGTCGCTGTCTGTTGCTCCGCTCCCCAGGACTCTCGTGAAGTATCCCTGTTGGAGAACCTGATTCCCCGTACGAAGCTACGCCTCGTTTATCTGCCCGCTTTACACGTTTTTGGAAACAGTTCTTTTTGGATCACTCGTTTTTTGTGTGTTTGTGAAACACCGAAGAGATCCCGTTTTTGTTATACTGTTCTCACCTATTTTTTGTTGTTGGATTTACACCTTGGATTACCGTATAGTTTTTTCTCTGGACTCTGCTAACTGTGTGTATCACACCCAAGATCAAGTCACTTGGATAATTGTTTGGATCAGTCACCTCTCTGTTTCTGTTGTGCGCTGAGCTAACTGGGATTTCTCTCTCCCCCTCCGTTTCCACCTGGAGTGTATGCTGGGGGGATCTGCAGAGCGGCTCAGACGTCACAAGCAAATTCCTCACCATCACCGTCTGGGAGAATCTGCAGAGCCGCAAACATTCTTCACATGCCAGATTCCCTGTTTGTTCTGTTTTCCACCTAATTCAATCTTGTGACTCTGTGAATAAACACGCCCTTGTTTTTGGCTAACGTTGAAACAACTCTCTCTGTGCCGTTGCGCTTGGGGTCGGTTACAAACCCTAACATTACGATCCAACCATGTCGACCCCAGCCGACACAGAGAGAGCCCCTGCAGCTTGCCAGGCCTCTACTACCAGCATGGCCCCAGTCTGCTAGCTTAGCCCCGGCTGCTAGCACAGCCTCTATGTTAATGCAGCCCTTGCAGCTAGCATAGGCCCTGTAGCTAGCCATGCCCAGGCAGCTAACCCAGTCCCTCTGCTAGCCCCACTTTACGTGTAGCTTCCCCAGCTAGCATGGCCTCCACTTTGTGTGTAGCCTTCCCACAGCTAGGACTGCCCTTTCAGCTAGCTTGTGCCCAGGCAGCTAGCCCTGCCTCATCGCCTGGTCCGGCTCCCACGCCTGGCCCAGCCGCTACGCCCTGTCCAGCTTCTACGCCCGGCCCGGCCTTATTCCACGGGGGGATGGCGTGTTCTCCCTCAGACCCCGGCTCGCCATCGCTCCCTATTCCACGGGGGGATGGCGTGTTCTCCCTCGGACCCCGGCTCGCCATCGCTCCCTATTCCATGGGGGGATGGCGTGTTCTCCCTCGGACCCTGGCTCGCCATCGCTCCCTATTCCACGGGGGGATGGCGTGTTCTCCCTCGGACCCTGGCTCGCCATCGCTCCCTATTCCACGGGGGGATGGCGTGTTCTCCCTCGGACCCCGGCTCGCCATCGCTCCCTATTCCACGGGGGGATGGCGTGTTCTCCCTCGGACCCCGGCTCGCCATCGCTCCCTATTCCACGGGGGGATGGCGTGTTCTCCCTCGGACCCTGGCTCGCCATCGCTCCCTATTCCACGGAGGGATGGCGTGTTCTCCCTCGGACCCCGGCTCGCCATCGCTCCCTATTCCACGGGGGGATGGCGTGTTCTCCCTCGGACCCTGGCTCGCCGTCGCTCCCTATTCCACGGGGGGATGGCGTGTTCTCCTTCAGACCCCGGCTCGCCATCGCTCCCTATTCCACGGGGGGATGGCGTGTTCTCCCTCGGACCCCGGCTCGCCATCGCTCCCTATTCCACGGGGGGATGGCGTGTTCTCCCTCGGACCCCGGCTCGCCATCGCTCCCTATTCCACGGGGGGATGGCGTGTTCTCCCTCGGACCCTGGCTCGCCATCGCTCCCTATTCCACGGGGGGATGGCGTGTTCTCCCTCGGACCCCGGCTCGCCATCGCTTCCTATTCCACGGGGGGATGGCGTGTTCTCCCTCGGACCCCGGCTCGCCATCGCTCCCTATTCCACGGGGGGATGGCGTGTTCTCCCTCGGACCCCGGCTCGCCATCGCTCCCTATTCCACGGGGGGATGGCGTGTTCTCCCTCGGACCCCGGCTCGCCATCGCTCCCTATTCCACGGGGGGATGGCGTGTTCTCGCCCCGGTCCCCTGGGACCCCCTGTGTTCTGCGCTGCCCGTCTGCAGCATCCGAGGAGGAGGAGGAGGATTCCTTTAAGAGCGGCAGAGCCCTACTCGGTGTAGGGACGGAAGAGGATCCCCGTGCCCGGCCTCCGCCGTTGGATTCCAGTCCCCGTCTCCGGCCTCCCTCGCCGGTCCTCTGTCCCCATGCCCGGCCTCCGCTGTCGGGCCCCTGTCCCCGTCTCCGGCCTCCCTCGCCGGTCCTCTGTCCCCGTGCCCGGCCTCCGCTGTCGGGCCCCAGTCCCCGTCGCCGGCCTCCCTCGCCGGTCCTCTGTCCCCGTCTCCGGTCCCCCTCTCCAGTGCCCCTGATCGCCGGCTTCCTTCGGTCCCGTCCGGGCAGGCCGGGGCCGAGTGGGTCGCCGGGTGGCTCCCGTGGAGGGGGGGGTACGGTGAGGTTTTGTCCGCTCCCCACCCACACGCTCCGTTCCTTTAAGGTACTTTGTTGAGTAATTGCATTCCCCGCCACGCTCTGTTCCTTTAAGGTTCTGTGAGGATTCTGTGATGATTGGTCCGTGGCCGAACGCACACTTCTAAGTCAAGTATCAATTACCATCACGCACCTGATGTGTGTTCTAATCAGCGCCCCAGAGGGCTTTATATACTCTGTTCCCCCTAATATCGATGTTGGATCGTTTTGAATATTCCCTGCATCTGCCTTTCTTTCCCGTCGCTGTCTGTTGCTCCCCAGGACTCTCGTGAAGTATCCCTGTTGGAGAACCTGATTCCCCGTACGAAGCTACGCCTCGTTTATCTGCCCGCTTTACGCGTTGCGCTCTGGTGAGTTTTTGGAAACAGTTCTTTTTGGATCACTCGTTTTTTGTGTGTTTGTGAAACACCGAAGAGATCCCGTTTTTGTTATACTGTTCTCACCTATTTTTTGTTGTTGGATTTACACCTTGGATTACCGTATTGTTTTTTCTCTGGACTCTGCTAACTGTGTGTATCACACCGAAGATCAAGTCACTTGGATAATTGTTTGGATCAGTCACCTCTCTGTTTCTGTTGTGCGCTGAGCTAACTGGGATTTCTCTCTCCCCCTCCGTTTCCACCTGGAGTGTATGCTGGGGGGATCTGCAGAGCGGCTCAGACGTCACAAGCAAATTACTCACCATCACCGTCTGGGAGAATCTGCAGAGCCGCAAACATTCTTCACATGCCAGATTCCCCGTTTGTTCTGTTTTCCACCTAATTCAATCTTGTGACTCTGTGAATAAACACGCCCTTGTTTTTGGCTAACGTTGAAACAACTCTCTCTGTGCCGTTGCGCTTGGGGTCGGTTACAAACCCTAACAGTCACTGTCATCAAAATGAAAAGTCCTGACACCATTGTTTATGAATAAGATAGTCAAATGGCTTTGCCATGTTTTCGTTATGACAGTTCACTCTGTAAGTGTTTTCCAATGCAAAAAAAGTCAGATCTTGGTGACACTTTCTGAAAATGCTCAAGACAGCACTATACACTATTTGCACAGCCATTTGAAATCTACAGTTACACATTGCTGTATTTAGTGAGGTAAATGAGTACAAGACACGTATGTTTCACATTTTTACTGCATATGCTCTTTGCAATTTTAATTTGTTCACAGCATTGTGCAAAAGAAAAATACAAACTAATTTACAACAAACATAAGAAACACCCTTTGGCCTTTGGGTAGAGCTGTGCACAACTGTATACAATATTGCAGTACATATTGGAACTGAATTGGAACATACAACATACACAGTACTGTAAATCATTCATTCACATCCAGACGTTCCTGTCTGTCTGGCTATTGGATTCAGGAATGGGGAGTAGGGAGGGAGATATTCCACCAGCATCCTTTCATGTGCTGCAAACCACTGTGTGACCAGAATTGCGTGGTGAAAACGCACATTATCCCATACAACAACGTACTTGGTCAGATGGTCGCCATTTAGACCCCTGTCATTCTCAGGGATTATGTCCCTGTAAAGAGTGTCTAAAAAAGTCAGCAGATGTTGTGTGTTGTATGGACCAATGCGGGGCATATGGGTGAGGACGCCGTTTTCTGAGATGGCTGCACACATTGTAATATTCCCTCCTCGTTGGCCTGGGACATCACTGGTTGCTCTCTGTCCAATGCGATTCCTTCCACGCCTTCTACCTTTTGCCAGATTGAAACCCGCCTCATCAACATATATGAATGTGTGCAGCGATTCCCTGGCATCCAGCTCCATTCAGGGAAAAAATTATAAAGAAATGTATAAAATTTGCTTGACAGATTTTGACAACTAGTTCAACATATTTGTATGTAATGACTCAAGCAATGAAATGAGGACTATTAGTGTTATAGGGAATGACTATTCAGCAGTCATAAGTATAGTTCATTTTGACTGACATGACACATGACCTAAGCAAATGATAATGTTATAAAACAGCAGAGAATTGTATGAAAGCAATTGATGCATGTCCAAAAGCATTTGCAATTTGTTCGGAGGAATGAGAAACTGCTACTATGATGTGCAAAAATTACAAAATGTTGTGGAGGTTGAACTAACAGTTATGAGAACTTTAATTCTGATCAGAGAAATGCACCAAAGCAATTGAGAAAAACTGTAACTGGCCCGCCCTGGGTTTACTTAAAAAAAAAATTATAATTTGTATCATTCTTTCCAAAGGCAAAGAGGCCTAGAAGCGTGGCTAACACTAATGACGCGCATACCAGCGAGGCTAACTGCCTACGAAAACAGGCACAGAGGCACTGAAAGAGGATTTCCCCGTCTAATGAACACACTAGACTAGACAAATATCAAGATGTATCCATCAGTGGACCAATTGCATGCTTTCGCAGAGGACAAAAAGCCTTCAGTCGACTCCTTCAGACATTCGTTTTTCTCAATTGCTTTGGTGCATTTCTCTGATCAGAATTAAAGTTCTCATAACTGTTAGTTCAACCTCCACAACATTTTGTCATTTGTGCACATCATAGTAGCAGTTTCTCATTCCTCCGAACAAATTGCAAATGCTTTTGGACATGCATCAATTGCTTTCATACAATTCTCTGCTGTTTTATAACATTATCATTTGCTTATGTCATGTCAGTCAAAATTAACTATACTTATGACTGCTGAATAGTCATTCCCTATAAAACTAATAGTCCTCATTTCATTGATTGAGTCATTACATACAAAAATGTTGAACTAGTTGTCAAAATCTATCAATCACGGCCTCACAATGGCTGAGACTGGTCGAAGGGTGCAGCCAAATGTTGAGAGAACCACTGTAAATTAAATTACTGTATTCAAACATTTCGTCGGGAGAGCAGGTGTGTATATACTGGACAGTAATTCAGCACTAAACAATCTGCACTGCACTACTGCCATTGTGTCAAACATGAAGCTTGCAGTGGGACAAGAACTTGTCACTTTTTACATTTTACATTTAGACAGCTTTACTGCAGCACAGATTTACTGTATTGTAGTGTACAGTAGTGTTACAGTAAATATTTGCCATATTTACAGTATGGTACTGTACTGCATTATTTTACAAGTGGGAAGCACTGTTATTGTACACTACAGTAATATGGGTTACTGTAAAGCAGTATATCTCATGTTTGCTGTACAATACTGTAATTTTACTCTGCACCACATAGGATTGCAAGACAACCTTGCAGAGGTGGAAGAGGGCCCCTTTTTACTCTGCAACAAGAGGAAGCCATTTGTGCAATGGTGATTGAAAACAATGCCATAAGGTTGAGAGAGATACAAAGCGCTGTTATAGAGGATGACAATATCTTTGGGAATATTGAATCCGTTTCAATCGCTATTTGACAGAGTGCTCAGTGGAAATTAAATGTGCATGAAACAATTGTAGTACAATTGACAAATGAGTAGCCATTTGACTGGAACAGAGTGAAGGAGATCCGCCACCAGTATGCACAAGTAAAACATTTATGTGTTCTATGCATACTCTAATGTTCAGTGCTGTAAACTGGTTACTTTGTGTAGTGCCATGCAGTACACTTACATGACAGTTCATACTGTACAATATGTTGTCCAAAATGCATTATGTTACACAGGAAAAGTTTATAGTTTTTATCTCTCTCTCTTCTGGGATAAAGCGTATACCAGGGAACCGCTGCACACATTATACGTTGATGAGGTGGGTTTCAATCTGGCAAAAGGTAGACGGCGTGGAAGAAATCACATTGGACAGAGAGCAACCATTGATATCCCAGACCAACAAGGAGGGAATATTACAATGTGTACAGTGTGTACAATGTGTAACTGTAGATTTTGAATGGCTGTGCAAATAGTGTATAGTGCTGTCTTGAGCATTTTCAGGTAGTGTCACCAATATCTGACTTTTTTGCATTGGAAAACACTTACAGAGTGATCTGTCATAATGAAAACATGACAAAGCCATTTGACTATCTTGTTCATAAACAATGGTGTCAGGACTTTTCATTTTGATGACACTGACACTTTCATTGACATGAATACTTGCTTTTGAAGAAGGAACTATCCATTTTAAGCAAGTGACACGCTTTTGCAGGGTATCAACTAGGTTTTGCAGTTTGTACTAATTGTTTTGAGAAATGCACTAACAGTTATGAGAACTTTAATTCTGATCAGAGAAATGCACCAAAGCAATTGAGAAAAACTGTAAGCACCCCCCACAGCCCAAATGGAATGATAAAAAACAAATATATATATTTGCATTCGGGTGGGGTAGTCGACTACCAGTAGAAATAAATTAAAAAAAGTTTATTTAATAAAAACGTTTTAGAGACATTCTGTTATGACATCATGCCATTCCGTTATAACATTCTGTTATGACATCATGACATTCTGTTATGACATCATGATATTCTGTTATGACATCATGACTTTCTGTTATGACATCATGACATAAAAAAATTATACAACCGAAATGTATCTGTGGGACCTCAAAATATAATTGGGAGCATTCGTGTGCAAATAATTGTTCTGGTTGCTAATAAACATTTTAAATATTTTTTATAAACTGGTCAACACTGCTCAAAACGGGTTTATTTCCGGTGTTGGCTGCCTGGTGCACATGCGCATCATACACCCAACGCCGGAAATAATGCAGTGTTGACCAGTTTATAAAAAATATAAAAAATGTTTATTAGCAACGCAGAGCTTTCAAACCATCCCGTATCTCTGTCCAAAACCCTTGTGCAACTGTGAGTACCTTTGACATTGCTCTGTGATACTTGTATAACGAACGGTTCGGCCAGAACCAGTCCTTCATGGTAAATCTAGGTTGGTTTCCTATTGAGGAGCAAGTGACTGTGGATTCACTCGGTGCATCACAGTCACGAAAGGGGCTAGCCCCAGCCCAACTAAATCAATTAAATCAACTTTCTAATGAATATAACTCATCAGTTTCTTTTAATACTATAATATTAGTGTAGCCTAATCTTTATCTGCAACTGTGAAGAAAAACCCCATTGGTTAAAACAGAATGAATAGGAAAAGAATTAATAAAAGAATAAAAAATGTATTAAACATTATAAATTCGAATGTTGATTTAGAATTCGAATGCCAACGTAATGAACAAAGGTTTGAACGTTCGAACGTTTGGGCTCCCAACTTTTTGAAGGTGGGAGCACCAGTGCTACCAAGTAAAAATTTAAATTTCAAGCCTTGATTTTACATATTGTGTGAAACATACCCTTTTCCAAACCCTGGACCCCAGCCATGGCCTTGGGGTTGAAAGGTCATCGGGTGCAGAGACGTCTTGGGTCCTGATATCCTCCACCTCAGTGTTACAGACACGTCTCTCCTTCTGTATGGAGCAAAGCAATACACACAATTTACATCATTGATGTGAGAAATTGTTAAATGCAAGACAGTAGACATAGAAAAGACTTAATTTTAAGATGTGATCTATGTAGCCTACTCACACCCAGCAAGCTTTTTATTTGCATTCACATGATTGATATCATTTAGCTTGTTGCTTGAACATAATGGTATCACAATTAGAAAGCCATACAGGTTTCATAAAAGGTATCACTGCAGCTCCCCAATGTTAGCTTTCAATATGTCAATGATTTGAGCTGAATAACAGGTGACCTCAGCCCTAATGTATGGTATACAGTATGTAATAGGGCTGTCGCGGTAACCGCATCACCGCAATCCTGTGTGTCAAGGCACCCGCGGATGTAGAACAGACAACCGCGGCAACCGTGGGGGAAAAAAATGGGCGTGATCATTTTTTACTCTGTTCATTTAATGACAAGTGTCCGTTTTCCAGTAGCATGAGCTAACTTCACGTTTCCATACAGTTTACAACTCACTGTTCCTAATTTATGCAAATGACAAGTTCGATGACTACTTTGTACCGCGACGGAACGTCATACACGAACGGGCATGTTTCCATCAACGGGTACAGAGAGCAGGAGAAAAAGCAGAGACTTTTATTAGGGCTTTGTATGAACTGGCTGTGCATTGTGATTTCGGCGAGAGCAAGGATGAGAACATCCATGACAGAATCATCGTTGGAGTCCTCGACAAAGAAGTCTCCCGTAAGTTGCAGATGACGAGGGACCTGACACTCGCGCTGACCATAGAGACGGTCAGGCAGTCTGAAGAGGTTGCGGCGCAGATCAGCATGCAAGGAGAGACAGGAGGCGGGGCGATACACGAGGTCACTCACAACAAGCGCTACAAAGGCAATGGCCGCCAGGGTAAGCCACAAGGGGGTGACAGAGGACAATGTAGACAATGTGGGAGAGCGTGGCACAGTAGAGACGAGAACTGTCCAGCTAAAAAGTCCACATGTAATACCTGTGACAAAGTGGGGCACTGGAGCAAAGTGTGTAGAAATAGGAAAGCAGTACGTGAGGTCAGAGAACAAAAAGAAGTGCAGCAGCAGCAGCAGGACTCTGGGTCAGAAGATGGGTACTACATGGGGGAAGTGAGTAAAGCAGGTGGGTCGCCAAAGAGGTGGGACGTCAAGGTGTTGATGGGCTCCACACCGGTCGAGTTTAAAATCGACACTGGGGCGGATGTGAGCATCATTCGCGAGGAGACCTACCACTCACTCATGCCAAACAGACCGCTGGAGCCTGCGGAAATACCACTGGACAGCCCAGGTGGCGAGCTGCATTGCATAGGACAGATCCAGAGCACTGTGACCTACAAGGGTAAGACACACCCACTCACAGCTTATGTCATCCGGGGGCCTACAGTAAACAACCTACTCAGCAGGCCAATGTCAGTGAAAATGAATTTAGTGAGAAGAGTGGAGGAAACGGTGAGCAGCAGCGGGAAAAATGAACATTTGCAGGCATACGGGGAGCATGGGACATTACAAACTGAACCAGTAAGAATACTGCTGAAAGATGGCGTCCAGCCGTACGCGGTATACACAGCGCGACGTGTACCTCTCCCTATGCTGCAGAAGGTCAAGGAGGAGCTCCAAAGGATGGAGAGGAATGGCATCATTGAGAAGGTGACACAGCCTACCGATTGGTGTGCACCCATGGTGCCGGTCCTGAAGAGCACAGGCAAAGCCCGCATCTGTGTGGATCTCAAGAGGCTGAACGAGGCTGTTAAAAGAGAACAGTACACCCTGCCCACTACCGACGAGATCACAGCAAAGCTAAGCGGGGCCACAGTCTTCACGTCACTCGATGCCGCCAGTGGATTCTTCCAAATCCCGTTGCACCCAGACAGCTGTAAGCTCACCACCTTCATCACGCCGTTTGGCAGGTTCAACTTCAAGCGACTGCCATTCGGGATCACAAGCGCGCCGGAAATCTTCCAGAGGAAGATGATGGAGACCCTGGACGGGTTAGAGGGCGTCGAGATCTTCATGGACGACATTCTCGTCTACGGGGCCACAGAAAAAGAGCATGACAGTCGCCTGGAGAAGGTGATGCAGCGCATAGAGACGGCTGGCCTGAAGCTGAATAGAGAAAAGTGCTCCATCAAGCAAAGTCAGCTACGGTTTCTCGGGCACATCATCGACCAGTCCGGGATCCGGCCTGACCCAGCAAAAGTGGAGGCTATCCGGCAGCTGGCGCCGCCAACAGATGTGCAGGAGCTGAGGAGGGTGCTGGGAATGGTGAATTATCTCGGCAGGTACGTCCCAGACCTCTCAACAGTAGGACAACCGCTGTATGAGCTCCTGAAGCACAATAATGCATGGACATGGAACCATGCCCAGCAAACAGCTTTTCAGAGGATCAAAGAGCTGTTGACCACAGCACCAGTACTCGCCTTCTACGACGTGAGCAAGCCCACCGCCGTGTCTGCCGACGCAAGCAGTTACGGGTTAGGGGGCGTGCTACTTCAACTTCATGGCGAGCAGTGGAAACCTGTGGCGTACTGCTCAAGACGCCTCACCGAAGCAGAAACGCGCTACGCCCAGATTGAAAAAGAAGGTCTGGCGGGCGTGTGGGCGTGCGAGAGGTTCGACCGGTACCTCAGTGGATTGGGCCAGTTCAAGCTAATAACTGACCACAAGCCCCTTGTACCTCTCATTAACACTCGCAGCCTGGACAATGTGCCTCTCCGATGCCAGCGACTCCTCATGAGGCTCACGAGGTTCAACACGGTGGCAGAGTATGCTCCTGGAAAGACTCTGGTTGTCGCAGATACTCTGTCACGCAGCCCAATGGCCAACACAGGTGCAGACTTGGACACACAGCGTGAGGTGGCATGCTATGTGGCTAGTGTAATGGAGGGGATCCCAGCATCCACAAGCAAGATGGACGAGATCAGAGCGGCCACAGCAGCTGACGCCGAACTGTTGTCAGTCGCCAGACTCATAAAAAAGGGATGGCCTGAACACCTAGCCGAGTTGCCTATCGAAGCGAGACCCTATGGCCCAGTGAAATCAGAGCTGTCAGAGCTAAATGGACTTGTCCTAAGAGGGAACAGGATTGTCGTGCCGAGACAGATGAGAGATCCTTCAGAGAATCCATGAAGGGCACCAGGGCCTAGTGAAATGTAGGGAGAGAGCGAGTTCCTCAGTATGGTGGCCTGGTCTCTCCACAGAGTTAAGCCAGCTCGTGGCGTCGTGCCAGGTGTGCTGTGAACTGAAAAGAACTCAACAAAAAGAGCCTCTCCTCTCCACGCCACTCCCAGAGCGACCGTGGAAGAGGATCGCCATGGACCTATGTGAGTACAAGCACAACAACTACCTAGTAATATCAGATTATTACTCTAGGTTCATCGAGATACTCCACCTGTCTTCCACAACCAGTACAAAGTCATTCAGAGGCTGAAGGCCGTGTTCGCGAAATTCGGAATTCCTGAGGAAGTGGTGAGCGATAATGGACCCCAGTTTGCAAGTATGGAGTTCAAGGAGCTGGCTAGGCAACTGGACTTCAAACACTACACGTCCAGCCCTCATCACCCGCAAGGCAACGGGCACGCAGAGAGAGCCGTGCAGACGGCAAAGAAAATCCTCAAGCAAGATGACCCAGCTATGGCTCTACTGAGCTACAGGTCTACTCCGTGCTCCGTGTACAGGCTACAGCCCAGCGGAGCTCTTGATGGGGAGGAAACTCAGAACCACCCTCTCCACTCTTGAGAAAAACCTCACCCCAAAATGGCCCAGCAAGGCAGCTGTGCGAGAGAAGGATCAGAAGGAAAGAGCTAAACAGGCCTTCTACTTCAACCGCCGCCATGGGGCCAGGGCCCTACCCGCCCTGCGACCAGGAGACGTTGTACTCTCCAAGCTGGACCATGACAAGAAGTGGTCCTTACCAGCAGTGATCTCCAGCGAGAGCAGCACCCCAAGATCCTTCGTCATCCAGACACAGCAAGGAACAGAGCTGCGGCGGAACCGGCGCCACCTCCAACCGGTGCCTGCGATGCAGCCAACCCCAGCAACGCCTGGTGAGTGCGAGGGGACAGACTCCCACTCTGACAGACACACCTTGTTAGAGACTGTTCCTGCCAGTCAGAGTGTGGCTACAGCTACACCTACAACCCCGTTGTCTGGTCAAACGGTGACCCGATCGTGGCGACTGAGTAAGCCAGTCGAGAGACTTGACCTGTAGATCGGTCGGGTAAAATGGACTGTGCAGAGTTTTGGGTACAATGTAAAAAAAAAAAAAAAAGGAATGTTGTATTGGATGTTGAAATGTTGGTTGGTGATTTAACTGTAATAATAACACTTGAAAGCTTAAACAGTTCATTGTTCTAGACAGAGACCAGAATGTGTGATGATGTCTCAGATTTAAGTTAAAAAGGTATGTTCAGCCTATAGTACTTTTCATTTGGAATGTTCCTATGATGTTAGAGATAACATGCTGAAAAGGGGAGATGTCATATATGGAAGTATATAAGATATACAGGGGTAGTTCTAGGGCATGCGCATTGATCTGGAGTTATATATGGTTACACGGAACGGGAAGGAGTCTGTCTGTTACTGCATACTGAAGTTGTCAATAAACGAGCTTGCACCAAGTCATAGCCTCCAGACGATCATTCGACAGGTTCCATCTTAGAGGCAAATCTTTCCTGTGACAAAATGGCATCCAATGTAATCAAAAAAGTGAACCAACGAACTAGATCCTTGTACCGGATCTCCTCTCTGGTAAACAAGAATACCCTGAAGACTTTCTGGTCTACAAGATACACTACACAACTAAGGTACCCATGTACATGTCAAATTACTTCCCAAAGGTCAGTGAATACCACAACCACAACACCAGAGGGAGCTCCACAAATCATGTTCAACCCAGATTCGGCCCAAACAAGGGACAAAACACGTTTCGCAATTATGCCACATCAATGTGGAACGCCCTACCCACAGCTGTAAAGGAATGTAAATCACTAACCACTTTCAAAACCACTCTCAAAGAGCAACTACGAGAGACTGCAATTCGAAACTGGCCCCTGTAAATGTCCTAACTCAACCCCCTCCAATGTACAGTAAATGTCCTAACCCAATAATACACGAGACCCTCTTCTTGGGACCAAGTAATGTTTAGTCGATAATCCAATGTACAGTTACCCCCACCCCGCCTACCCGCCTACCAATGAATAAATCTGGATGTGAGTTACAACAAAGCAGAAGTTAAGAGCATAATTAAATGTGAAATGAAAAAGAAGTGGCAGGAGGAGTGGGATAAAGGAAATAAAGGTAGGTATTTTTATAATGTCCAGAGGGCAGTAGGGAAAATGAGAGATGTGGGCAGAGGTACGAGAAGAAGTTATTGTTTCAACCTAAGCAAAACAGAATTGCCCCCCCTGACCGACCTCTCCATCACAGTCGAGAATGCAGCTGTGACCGCGTCCCCGACCGCCAAGAACCTTGGTGTTGTCCTCGACGACCAGTTGAACTTCTCTGCTCACATCGCAGCGACAACCAGAACCTGCAGATTCCTCCTGAGCAACGTCAGAAGGATACGCCCCTTCCTGACAAAAGAAGCCACCCAACTCCTCGTCCAACCAACAGTCATCTCCCGCCTCGACTACTGCAACGCACTGCTAGCTGGCCTCCCGGCCACTGCCACCAAGCCTCTTCAACTCATTCAAAACGCAGCGGCCCGCCTGATCTCAAACCTACCGAAGTCGGCCCATGTCACCCCACTTCTTAGGGACCTGCACTGGCTCCCCATTGCTGCACGTATCCGCTTCAAGGCCCTCGACCTAGCATACCGTGTGGCAAAGGGAACCGCTCCCGCCTACCTCCGGTCAATGGTCTCTAACTACACACCCTCAAGACCCCTACGCTCTGCATCTTCTGGCCGCCTCAGACCTACTCCTATCCAAGCTCCCGGAGGGTCATCAAAGAGAAGCCGCCTATTCTCAGTCCTTGCCCAACAATGGTGGAATGAACTACCCATCCCAGTTAGGACAGCCGGATCCCGTCCAATCTTTCGCCGTCGACTAAAGACTCACTTCTTCAACCATTATCTAAAATGATTTATAAAAAAGAAAAAAGAAAAAAATCTAACCCTGACTAACCTTACTGTCATGCACTTGTCCTAATAAACTAACCTACACTGTAACACGCAACACTTGATGAACATTGTTACTCAGCTGATAGAGTTGTACCCTTCTTGCTGTCTTGTCGTACAGAACTTGTAAGTCGCTTTGGATAAAAGCGTCAGCTAAATGACTAAATGTAAATGTAAAATGTAAGAATGAGATTTGGACACACTGGGCTAAATAGCACACTTAGGATAATGGGCAACCATGAGACTGGTAGGTGTGAGTATTGTAGTAGGCAGGAAACAGTGGAGCATGTGTTAGTGGAGTGTAGCAAATACAAACAAGAGACAGATCCTCAAAGAAAGGTTGGAGAGAGACCACATCAAGCTGGAGGTGAGAGAAGTGTTGCGACTGAGCTCAGGGAATGTGGGGTACAGGGCCATTTAAAATTTTCTAAATAGTACAGGTTTGAGTGGTAGGATATAGAGTAGTCAATAGTAAATTATCATGTGCATAATTCATCTAGATCCACACTCCATTTCAGTAGGTGGCGGTAATGCACCAAAACGTTTTTGCCAACCGCCAAGAAAAACCAGAAGAAGAAGAAGAAGAAGAAGAAGAAGAAGAAGAAGAAGAAGAAGAAGAAGAAGAAGAAGAAGAAGAAGAAGAAGAAGAAGAATCTGAACCGCAGTGCCGGTCACATGTATATTTTCCCTAACGGAATTGCACTTCCGCGTTCGGTTTGCGCGATCTGATTGGCCACTGACGTTTTTCTCAGCACCAATCGCGTTACTCCTAACAAACTGGTTAAGATTGGCGACTCTTTCGAAGTCGCTCTCTTTCGAAGTTGGTTAAGGTTAGGGTTAGGGTTAGTTGGTTAAGGTTAGGGTTAAGGTTAGGGTTAGTTGGTTAAGGTTAGGGTTAAGGTTATGGTTAGGGTTAGGGTAACAGCCTGCTGGCGTGATTGTTGGGAGTAACGCGATTGGCGCTGAAAAAAACGTCAGTGGTCAATCAGATTGCGCAAACCGAACGCGGAAGTGCAACTCCGTTAGGGTAAATATACATGCGTGCTGGTCATGTAACTTGCTCAATGTTATTAACTAACGTTACACGCAAATCAAGTGCTGCCTGCCTCTGTCATAATCACAGCACGGGCCTACTTCACTCCCCCTCCTTTTCCCCTCACGTCCTCCACACGCTCCTCTTCATCCCCCTCCCTACCAGCCGCTTCCCCCGCTGCACCAAGCCCCCCGCATAGAGAACCCCCTGTCCCCGCACCAGAGCGTTACGATGGAAGCGTCTCCAAATGCCGTGCGTTTTTATTCCAGTGCTCGTTAGTGTTCGAACAACAACCCCACACGTTTCACAGCGATAGGTCTAAAGTAGCTTACCTGTCGGCGCTGCTCACAGGCGCGGCGTTGAGATGGGCCACCGCTCTCCACTTTAATAATTCCTTCCTCTGTACTTCGTACTCCGAGTACGTCGACGACATGCGTAAAGTGTTTGACCACCCTCCAGATGGCTCAGAGGGGGCCTCCGGCCTGTTTTCGACAGGGAAGCCGCAGCGTAAGCGAATACGCTATCGATTTCCACATCCTCGCCGCCGGCTCCGACTGGGGGGACACACCGTTGCGAGGCGCATTCCGCCAGGGCTTGAACGACGCTATTAAAGACGAGCTTGCATCCAAAGAAAGACCCACCTCCCTGAGCGAGCTAATCCATTTGGCCAGGGAACTGGACCTGCGTCTTCGGGAACGTCGTCGAGAGAAGGCTAGCACCGCTCGTTCGCCTATACCCGATCCGCCTCGTCGCGCCGCCCGCGCTGAAGAAAATAGTTCCTCCGAGCCCATGGATCTCGACCGCTCACGTCTTCCCCCCAGCGAGCGCCGACACAGGCTCGCCACAGGAGCATGCCTGTACTGCGGCCAAACAGGACACTCTATTGTCTCATGCCCGCTTCGCCCCAAACGACGGGGCTCGACAGTAGCGCTGGGCGTCTGTTCGAGTCTAGATGTCGCTCCCAGCTCTGGCCCAAACATGTTATTCCGCGCCACGCTGTGTCTGAATAACCAAACACTCCCGTTATCTGCCCTGGTTGACTCAGGGGCCGACGAGAACCTCATCGACGCCGGAGTAGTCTCCCGTTACAACATCGCTACTGACGCCCTGCCGATACCCCGCGACGCCCGGGGGTTAAACGGGAAACTACTTATGCGGATTACTCGCCACACCGTACCCCTTCGCCTTCTGCTATCCGGGAATCACAGCGAGAGTATTCGGTTTCACGTTACCAACTCTCCCCACAATCCCATTGTCCTTGGCATGCCTTGGCTCAAGTTACACAATCCCGTTATCAATTGGCCTACCGGCCTGGTGACCAGCTGGAGCGCCCACTGTCACGTTGCTTGTCTACAGTCGGCTCGGCCGCCACTAGAGGGCGCCGGTTCGTACCCCCCCAAAGAGAACATAGATCAGTCTGCTATTCCGCCGGCCTACCACGATTTGAAGGCAGTTTTCAGCAAACAACAGGCTCTCTCCCTGCCTCCCCATCGCCAATACGACTGCGCCATTGATTTACTCCCCGGGGCGCCACTCCCCGCTAGTCGCCTGTTCAACCTCTCGCGCCCAGAGAGAGAATCAATGGAGAAGTACGTTCACGAATCCCTGGCCTCGGGCATAATCACCCCCTCTTCTTCTCCTGTCGGCGCAGGATTCTTCTTCGTTTCCAAGAAGGATCGTTCCCTTCGCCCCTGTATCGATTACCGGGGTCTCAACAACATCACGGTAAAGAACAAATACCCCCTACCTTTAATCGACTCTGCTTTTGAGCCCCTGCAAGGTGCCACCATCTTCACAAAACTGGACCTCAGGAACGCCTATCACCTTGTCCGCATACGGGAAGGAGACGAGTGGAAGACAGCCTTCAAGACACCTCTCGGCTACTGGCGGTCAAGCTAGCCCTGGAGGAATGGAGGCACTGGCTGGAGGGATCGGAGGTCCCCTTCCTGGTTTGGACGGACCACAAGAACCTCGCCTACGTCTCAACGGCCAAGCGCCTGAACTCTCGCCAGGCCCGCTGGGCGCTGTTCTTCGCTAGGTTTAACTTCACCCTGACCTACCGGCCTGGTTCCAAGAACACCAAGCCAGACGCCCTCTCCCGGCAGTTCGTCCCTGAGGAGGGGTCCACACACCCCGACACCATCCTCTCTACCTCCTGTCTGGTGGCCACCGCCACCTGGGAGATCCAGTCCGTCGTCATGGAGGCACAGCGTGCCCAGCCGGACCCAGGTAACGGTCCACCTAACCGGCTTTTTGTCCCTGACCTCGTCCGCTCCCAGGTGCTCGAGTGGGTTCACGCTTCCCGGTTCGCGTGCCACCCGGGGATCGACCGGACACTATCTCTGCTGAAGAGGCACTTCTGGTGGGTCACCATGAGAGAGGACACCCACGCTTTCGTCCTGGCGTGCACCGTGTGTGCTCGTGCGAAGGCCTCCCACTGACCGCCCGCCGGACTCCTTCGTCCACTCCCAGTCCCCGGTCGGCCCTGGTCGCACGTCGCCCTGTACTTCGTCACCGGCCTTCCCCTCTCACACGTAACACTGCCATCCTCACCATTGTTGACCGTTTCTCAAAGGCTGTGCACTTCGTTGCTCTCCCCAAACTCCCCTCTGCTGCAGAGACTGCTGACCTGATGGTACTCCACGTCTTCCGGCTCCATGGGATCCCAGCTGACATCGTCTCCGACAGAGGCCCTCAGTTCATATCCCAGGTCTGGAGGTCTTTCTGTCGGGCTCTGGGGGCCACGGTCAGCCTCTCCTCCGTGTTCCACCCTCAGACCAACGGCCAGTCGGAGCGGGCCAACCAGGACCTGGGATCCGCACTCCGCTGCGTGACAGCCCGGGACCCCTCCGGCTGGAGCGCCTTCCTGCCATGGGTGGAATACACCCACAATTCCCTCTCTTCGGCGGCCACAGGTCAGTCCCCCTTTGAGTCGTCTTTGGGCTACCAACCCCCGCTGTTCCCTGCCCAGGAAGAGGAGATCGCCGTACCGTCGGTGCAGGACCATCTCCGTCGCTGCAGGACGATCTGGGAGGAGACGAGGGCTGCGCTGCTCCGGACTGCGGACCAGAACCGGCGCTTCCCCGACCGCCACCGGACCCCGGCTCCCGCCTATGTACCAGGTCAGATGGTGTGGCTCTCGTCTCGGGACCTGCCTCTCAAATCCGTCTCACGAAAGCTAACCCCCCGTTTCGTGGGGCCCTACAAGATCCTGTCCCTCATTAATCCCTCTGTTGTCAAGCTCCAGCTCCCCCCCCATATACGCATTCACCCCTCCTTCCATGTCTCCCAGCTCAAACCGGTGGTCTCCAGTCCCCTGTCTCCCCCTGCTCCAGAGCCCCCTCCTCCGCTGGTGATAGACGACCACCCGGCCTACGTGGTCCGGGAGTTGCTGGCCGTGCGGCGACGCGGCCGCGGCTTCCAGTACCTGGTCGACTGGGAGGGCTATGGCCCGGAGGAGCGGAGCTGGATCTCCCGGCCAATGATCCTGGACCCAACTCTCGTCCAGGACTTTCATCGGGCTCACCCTGACAAGCCTGGGCCGCCGGGAGGCGCCCGTCGAGGGGGGGGGGTCCTGTCATAATCACAGCACGGGCCTACTTCACTCCCCCTCCTTTTCCCCTCACGTCCTCCACACGCTCCTCTTCATCCCCCTCTCTATCCACTGCGCACTCCTCATCATCCTCTCTTTCTTCGCCCAGCTGTATTCCATCCCCCTGATTCACACACGGGCAAGCACCCCACTCTCCCCAGCTGCACCCTATCCTCCCCTGATGAGGGGACTATATCTGCACCTCGACGCTGACCAGAAGCTGTCGTGGTATTAATTACCACTGTCCAGGTACGACGTCTCTGCCGAAAGCTCTACTGCTAGACACCCTCCGTGTATTGGCTTACTCTAACCCGTTTCTCTCCTGTGCCCCAAAGGACCGCCGTCCCTGTCTGGACGTCACCTGTTCCCGAAGAGGAACACCTAATCTCCCGCTGCCACCCAGCAGCTCCAGCGTCCCTGTCTGGACGTCACCTGTTCCCGAAGAGGAACACCTAATCTCCCGCTGACACCCAGCAGCTCCAGCGTCCCTGTCTGGACGTCACCTGTTCCCGAAGAGGAACACCTATTCACCCGCTGCCAACCAGCAGCTCCCCCGACAAGCACAAGGACCGCTTGCTCGCTCACTGCCGCCGTGGCAGCCACAGGACAGAACATTAACCCCGTTCTATTTCCCCCCAATTCCTGTGTTGCTCAATTTCCATTAAACACCCTTGAAACCGCTCCTTTCTCTTCTCGTGTATTCAGCAATTGGGCTGTGCTCCAGACTCCAGTTCTCACAGCCTCGCTCTACCGCCCCGCAGGGGTGTAAAGTACTTGAGTAATTGTACTTCGTTACAATACTTAAGTACTGTTTTGGGGGATTTGTACTTTACTTGAGTATTATTAGGTTTGTATACTTTGTACTTTTACTCCATTACATTTCAGAGAAGAAAAACATACTTTTTACTCCTTACATTTAAAATGCAGACCTACAAAGTACAAAGTACAAATCTCACAGGTCCAACCATTTTAATTAGTATATTTTAATTGTTTATCTGGCCAAACTAACGTTAACGTTATTAATCCTGCCAATCAAATCCCCATCAATGGAAAATGAACCCGCCCATACCCATGCTGATTGGTCCTTGTGCAACACTAGAAAGCGGGGATATTTGATTAAACACCTGCTATCAGAAGAATAGACAGTCAGATCCGCATTATGCTGTGGTTAATATTGTGATATTGTAGTATCAGAGATTCTGATACTTGTCCTCTGTACTTGCGTTGGTATCAACCCAACTGTACCCTTCTTGGTAAGAATATGGAGGTCCAGTCATGCGCTTCTGAATTGTGGTAGTTTATTAACAGAAGTAGCCAATGGCTGCTTTGTAAAAACTCTTGCAGTTGATCAAAAACACTGAATGGTTACAATAACTCAAGGTTTGCATTGGATCTCCAGACTACTGTTACAAGAATGTTCGTTGGTATTTGTCAACACTGTCGTCCTTGGCAACGTAGATATAGCTTATCCTTCACCATTGGGGCAGTCCGTCCAAACGTCTTTTTCTTCTTTTCATCATCATCATCTCTTTCAACTCTCCCCTAGTCTCTTCTTCTTCTTCTTATTTGAATTTCCGGCAGAGTAGACGCATCGTGGCGTATTACTGCCCTCCGCAATTCTTTTTATGGGCTCTTCTTCTTCTCCTTCTTCTCCTTCTTCACCTTCTTTTTCTTCTTCTACTGGACCCCGTCATCAACTACATTGTCCATTGGAGTGCAGCTACTGCTGCTACTTCCTGCCTGAGCCCCCCTCCGCGGGACCCTCCTTGCCCCCTGCTATCTTATCCTGGGCTGCTTTGTCCCTCGCAGCCTTGTCCCTCGCAGCCCCCTCAGCCAATTCACTATACACCTCCTTCCAGTCCAGACCTTCCAATCCCAGATGTTGAACCGCTATCCTAACAATCATCTTCACCATCTCTGTTCTACCCTTAGCCTCTGCCATACCAGTAACTACCCCTGCCACGAAGGCCACAATACCTAATTTCTCCTCCCTTCCCCTCTCTCTTTCCACCTGCTCTACCCTCACTGCCAAATGCCCTCCTTCAACCCCCTGCACCCTTTCTTGGCTACCCTGTCCTGCCCTGCTAACCGCCCCAGCATACGTCAACTTACCCTCCCTTCTCTCTCTCCGATCCGCGACCTCCTTCATCATCACCTCGCACCCCCTAAACGCTACACTATGCTCCCCACCACAACTACAGCACTTCGGCTTCACTCCCTCTCCACAATTCCCATATTCATGTTCCCCGCCACACCTAGCGCACCTCAGCCCCTTCCTACACGTGGTAGCTATATGGCCAAACTCCTGGCACCTATAGCACCTAAGAGGATTATGAACAAATTCCCTAACCCTATACATCCTACGCCCTACAAACACCTCCCTAGGAACAACCCCACCCTCAAACGTAATCACTACCGTCCCCGTCACTGCCCTCTCTGCTCCCCTCTTCATCCTTTCTGCACTCTTAACTATGCCATTACGCCCGTTCTCCATTAGCTCTTCCACCAGCTGCTCTACTGTAACCTCGACCGGTACCCCAGCTATCACCCCCTTACATCCCCCCCCCCTCTTCTCCCCTACTCTCGCCACCTTACTTATACCCACCCCCCCAATGCTCCGCATCTTCCTAGCCACCTCCACCTGCCCCTCACTACCACACCCTACGGCCAGATTCCCATCCCACAAAACTCTCGCGTACTTTACCTCCCCTAATTGCTCGGCAATGAGTTTGGGCCACTCGAGCCTACCTACTTTCCTCTCACCCCTCTCCCCCTCAAGCCTGACCACTATATGGATCACTTCCGCTTTTGCCACATCTTTTCCAGCACCCTCGTCTCCCGGCCCACTTGAGCTATCGTCCCCCACTTTCTTCCTCTTCCCCCCTTCTCCCCCACTCTCCTCCCCCCTACTCTCACCCGACCCCTTACCCTTGCCCTGGCTATCCCCATCACTGTCGTCCCTCTCCGTCTGCTTCTTCCTCTTCTTCCCCACCGTTTCCCACACCTCCTTCTCCATCTCTTCTTTCTCCCTCTCCTCCCCACTGTACTCCATTCCGTCACCACCCGACTCCTTCCCTTTGCCAGTCTTACCCCTATCGCTATCTTCCTCGCCCTTCTCACACCGCAGACGCCGCCACTCGGCGCCCCTCTCACCATCCATCCTTTCCACAGCTAAACCAAGGCCAGCGCGATTATCTAGGTGGCCCTCCATTTATAGCAGGCCAGAGGCTAGGGTGATGACCTCACAGCTAGTGACATCAGACCAGGTTTTCCTCCAATCAACAATGGTTTCAGTTTGACTTTGAAAAAGTAGGCGTGGCTTGTCTAACTGCCAGCCTAAACTTAGTTCACATTTTACAATTCCATTTTCAGACTAATACATTGTTATTATCACATTTAATACACATGATATGTAAATATTATTCTTAGTCTAGTTCTCCATAACATCATCATATAATTTAAAACCTTTTTTTCATATTATTCCCCCATTTTATTAAAGTCTTTTGTTTTGGCTTGTGAATTCCCTTTAATTCTTTCAAAAACCAGATTTACTTTCAACACCTACTACTTTGAAGACATATGAACGCTTTTCTAACTAATCACCTTTAAATGATATTAATCCAGTCAGTTATATTGCTAGCCAAATCAATTATTTATAAACAATAGATTAGTCCTTTAGTAAATTCACTCTTAGTCTATGCCAAGTTTAATATCAAAATGTTCTCTATATTGACCACCTAATGTCAGTGATATTTATCATTTGATCAAATTTTCCTTAACTATAGGAACCTACATTTTCAATATCCTGTGGTCTAGGAGAATTAACAGAGCAGTCTAACCACTCATTCAACCACTGTTGACAAAGCTGACTCCCATCTGTTCTGGTGGCTTTGAAGCTGAGTTAGGTGTCAACAGTTAATCAAGACATTCAAATCTGCCATTGTCACTGTATTTGAATGAATCATGTTTCCCTGTGAAGCTGTTGACAACACAGTGGCTACTATATTCACAAGACTGTCATCTCCTATCCTTGTCTAGCGATCTCAGCTGTGACTAATGTCAGAAGTCACAAATAGATGTCCAATAACCTTCTAAAATATGTGTATTTTGTCTCAAAATATACTACACAATTATTCAGGGTACTCCAGTATTCTGTCTTTAATATTGTGATATTATTCAGGGTACTCCAGTATTATTTTTCTTTTTGTATCCACTTTTTCTCCTTATTTTTCTCCCCTCCCCTGTCTCGAACGTTGCTAGACTATGCCTCCCACTGGTCGGCTGCAGTGAGGACCAAGCCTTGCATCACGTGTCCCCTCCGGTACACGAGGAGGCAGCTGTCGGTTTTTCGAACGGTTTTTCCATGTTCGAACCTTTGTTTTTTATTTAAAAAATCTAAATAAAATCTGATTAAATTAGTCTTTTTTCATTCAGTATTCAATATTGTCTGATTCAATATTAACATTCAGTATTCAATAGTGTCTGATTCAATATTAACATTCAGTATTCAAGTAGAACAGCTAGCTAGCCGTTGTGGACACTCACCTTAGGCATCTTGTTTGAGAAATGCAGGCTTCAGTCTATGTGTTGTTTAGTCTATCTGTCTGAACAGGACTGATCAGTCCTGTTTCAAGATGCACAATGAGATCTTCTGAGAGAATTGTTGAATAGATACACAAATGTTCTAGAATGTTCTATTATGACATCATATCCTCTTTCATTGGTCTATGTTGACCACGCCCCCTTTTTGTATCTTTTGAACCGCTTGTCGTAGAGACTTGCGGGGTTGTGCTATTGTACTCAGTAGGGATCAGTGATGCATTGTAATCTGATTACTTTCCCCCGAAAATAGTAATCTAACGCGTTAATCTTTAAAAGGCAGTAATCTGATTGCAGTTACTTGTCCAAGTGGCTGTGCATTACTATTTCGTTACTATCTCATCATAAATTCATAATGCAGGCGGAATGCAGTATTTTATTTCGTTTTCGACAGTCAAAAATACATTGAGCTGTTTTTCTTTTGGGAGTGACGTAGTGTGGCAGTGAAAGGGTTACACAAGAATGTGTCCCGCGGCGTGACTGGACACTCTGTCTGTGAGTGACTCTGCTTTGGTACAATCACATTCCCCATCCACAGTCTGCGAATCAGAGGCAGAGTAGGGCGGGTCTTCACAGCACGTCATGTGACATATGCGCCAATCGTGTGACAGCAGGGCTCCGTCGTCGGAGAATTCCACCCCAAAACGCTTGGCAAAATTAAAAGTGAGTTTCTGTTCAGACTTCCATCCCAAAACGCTCGTCTAAACGTAGCCTCAGTCACTACTTCACGTTCATATGCGGAGGAAACAAAATACTGTCTACCGCTAAAAACAGCACATCCAATTGCATCGAAAGCATCTGGAATCACAACACTAGCCGACGCTTCGACTAGGTACAGGAGGACTCGGAGGCCAGCCAAACAGCAAAAGAGAGAGATTGTTTCTTTCCCTTTTGATTAATGTATATTTGATGGTGGCAGAGCAAAAGCTCTTATTTGCCAGATTTACAGTTAATTTACATGTTAAAGAGAGACTGATTGTATGTTTATAGAGAGACATTTATAAAAACAATTTAATAGTTACAGTTGATATAATTGAATAGTTCAGCCTGCATTTGTTAGATGTGAATGGATACACTGGTTTTGTAAAACCACTGGCTGGCTGCTCTAATGCTGTGAGCATCATAGACTGTTGCTTTACCATACTTGATGGTACAGAAGCTGAAGCACTAGTTTAACAATTTACGTTATGTGCAGAGAAACAAGTTAAAAACAATTTATGCACTTTCAATAAAGCGTTTAAAAAAAAACGGTTGGGGGAACGACGACGACTTCGTAACCTAGTTACTTTCAAAGTAACTAAGTTACTCTGATAATCAAGTAATCAGTAAAGTAACTTGGATTACTTTTTAAAGGAGTAATCAATAATCAGTAATCGGATTACTTTTACAAGTAATCTGTGGCATCACTGGTAGGGATATCCTCTTTTATTGGTCTATGTTGAACACGCCACCATGGTTCGGCTCCTCCCCCTTCAGTGGATTAACCCTTGATCCTTAGGCCGCGCGCCCTTTGTGTATCTTTTGAACCGTTTGTCGTAGAGACTTGCGTGTTGTGGCATTATACTCAGTAGGGATATCCTCTTTCAATGGTCTATATTGACCACGCCCCCATGGTTCGGCTCCTCCCCCTTCAGGGGATTAACCCTTGATCATTAGGCCGCGCCCCCTTTTTGTATCTTTTGAACCGTTTGTCGTAGAGACTTGCGGGTTGTGTCATTGTACTCAGTAGGGATATCCTCTTGCATTGGTCTATGTTGACCACGCCCCCATGGCTCCTCCCCCTTTGTGTATCTTTTGAACCGTTTGTCGTAGAGACTTGCGGGTTGTGCCATTGACACCCTAGCAACCGCCTATAACACCCTAGCAACCACTTATAACACCCTAGCAACCGCCTATAACACCCTAGCAACCACTTATAACACACTAGCGACCGCCTATAACACCCTAGCAACCACCTATAACACCATAGCAACCGCTTATAACGCCCTAGCAACCGCCTATAACACCGTAGCAACCGCCTATAACACCCTAGCAACCGCCTATAACACCCTAGCAACCGCTTATAACACCCTAGCAACCGCCTATAACACCCTAGCAACCGCTTATAACACCCTAGCAACCGCCTATAACACCGAAGCAACCGCCTATAACACCCTAGCAACCGCCTATAACACCCTAGCAACCACCTAAAACACCCTAGCAACCAGCTATAACACCCTAGCAACCACCTATAACACCCTAGAAACCACCTAGAAACACCCTAGCAACCAGCTGGAAACACCCTAGCAACCACCTATAATACCCTAGCAACCACCTAGAAACACCCTAGCAACCACCTAGAAACACCCTAGCAACCAGCTATAACACCCTAGCAACCACCTATTTTGTATCTTTTGAACCGTTTGTCATAGAGACAATACAGACCCTCTCCCGTTGGCCGGTGGTGCACAGGCATCACCCACACTTTCACAATTTCCCCCGCGGATTAATTCAGTTCTGTTACAAAATTCGCAATGAGCTCTTCTGAGCAAACTGTACAATTTGACCTTTCGCAAAGCCACGCCCCTAAATGCCTGTTGTCCAATCATATTCAATCACGTGTGCCTGGCTAACTTGGGTACTAACCAGAGCTGCAACACTCTGTGATCTCGCCGCCACGCGATCACGTGGTTCATGTAGCTAGCCATAGTTCCTGCACTCAGCGCTGTCAACCTGATTTTCCTAACTCAACCCCCTCCAATGTACAGTAAATGACCTAACCCAAGAATACACAAGACCCTCTTCTACCAAGTATGGTTTTGTCGATATTCCAATGTAGTTTGTAGATGTAGATTGTACAGTTGTACAGTTTCCCCCACCCACACAACCACCTCCAATGTACATTCCCCCCCCCACCTACCCAACCTGGTCCTCCAGTTTCTACGTCAAATGTATATACTCCTTTTGTATCACAAACAGTACTGTATTTGTAAATCTGGTATGTCATAAATGTATAGATGTAGAAGTACTGTCTATCTGTATGTCGTGTATGTCATATATGTTATGATGAATTGAAAATGGGGGACCCTGATGTTTGATTGATTGATTGATTGATTGAAAACTTTATTAACAGATTGCAGAATGGGTACAATACAGTACAGCTCAATACACACAATTGTTAAGGGGATGCAGACCAGAGAAAGACTTTCATCTTGTTTACATCAGGGTCCCCCATTTTCAATTCATCAGGACATATATGACATACATGACATACAGATAGACAGTACTGCTACATCTATACATTTATGACATACCAGATTTGCAAATACAGTACTGTTTGTGATACAAAAAGAGTCCAGAAAAGAGAGTATATACATTTGACGTAAAAACTGTACATTGGGGGAGGTTGGGTAGGTGGGGTGGGGTTGGGGGGGGGCTGTACATTGGAGGTGGTTGGGTGGGTGGGGTGGGGGTAGGAGGGGTGGGTGGGGAACACTGTACAAGCAAAACTGTACATTGGAATATTGACAAAACCATACTTGGTCATTTACTGTACATTGGAGGGGGTTGGGTTAGGACATTTACAGGGGCCAGTTTCGAATTACAGTCTCCCGTAGGTGTTCTTTGAGAGTGGTTTTGAAAGTGGGTAGTGATTCACATTCCTTTACAGCTTTGGGTAGGGCGTTCCACATTGACGTGGCATAATTGCGAAACGTGTTTAGTCCCTTTTTTGAGCCGAATCTGGGTTTAACATGATTTGTTGAGCTCCCTCTGGTGTTGTGATCGTGGTATTCACTGACCTTTGGGAAGTATTTTGACATGTACATGGGTACCTTGGTCGTGTAGTGTATCTTGTAGACCAGGCCCATTGCAAGTTGCTGTACTCTGTGGTCTACTCTAAGCCATCCTAGGTTGTCAAAGTGGGCAGGGGTGAGGTGGGTTCTAGGAGTAAGGTCAAGCAGTAGTCTGACCAGTTTGTTTTGAGATGTTTGTAATTTTGTTTTTAGCGCCTTTGAGGTGCTTTGGTACCATGAGGTGCAAGCATAGTCGTAGTACCCTTGAATGAGTGCTCCTGCCAGAGTCTTCAGGGTATTCTTGTTTACCAGAGAGGAGATCCGGTACAAGAATCGAGTTTGTTGGTTGACTTTTTTTTATTACATTGGATGCCATTTTGTAAACAAGACGAAAGTCTTTCTCTGGTCTGCATCCCCTTAACAATTGTGTGTATTGAGCTGTACTGTACTGTACCCATTCTGCAATCTGTTAATAAAGTTTTCAATCAATCAATCAATTTTAGCGACATAGCCGCAGCGACTACTACTGTTACAGCAATTATCGGTAAATATGAACACATAATGTGCATTGTTGTGTTCTACCATTTATATGTCTGCTACTTTATTTACATTTATAATACTTTCTTTATATCACTAGGCGCTGGCGGAAATATTGAACGTTACTATGCTAGCTACTGAGGACTAGTATTGTTTTACTTTACATTAGCCATTTAACGGCAGTTGTTAAACACTCAAGCATAATTTTATTAATCAGCCCACATTACAGTTACTATGTTGACAACACTATATTCAATATAATAGCATTTCTGGGGGGTGGCAGAGAGACAGCATTAATCAGTTTTTCTGTTGTCTGTGGGGACTGTCCCATAACCTAGGACAGTGCTTCTCAAACCTTTTCTGTCAGGCCCCCCTTTGGCGGACCAAAATATTTTGGGCCCCCCCCCCCCCTCGGCGTGTAGCTTAATCCCAGCGGAAGAGTGCAAGAGCGCTTCCGCATTCTTCGCCGCGCATGCGCATGAGGTCCCTGCTTAGTTCAGACGCCCCATTCAACACGGTTAATCACAGATATAATATAATAATAATATATATACGCAATGGACGCAGCAGGCGATCTTCTTGCTGTCATTACATCCATGTATGTGATTGCTTACATAGGGCGTGGTGCCTCAATCACCACACCTGTGACAAATACAAGAAGCGGCCATTTTAAACACATGGAAATGACAACAGAAGTGTGTATCAATTAAACCACCAATTAGTGACAGCACACTTAACCACAATGTGAATATGCACCACAGACAGAGTAAGTATCCCTCCACCATGTGAAAGTTGTGGTAAATTCCCACAGAACTTCTACAATAATTTGAGGTTATTGTAGTACAGTACAACGAGATTGATTATCTGGAAGGAGGAGAAAGGGATCATACGTGATAGAATTGTTGACCTCCTCATCTGACTTAAGCAGATGAGGAATAAACGTGTAGGCCAGACAAACGATGAACTATAGTCCAATTCAACATTTATTTGATCAGAGCCAGGAGACCAAGGTGAATAGGACAAAAGATTATCAGAAAACATTAACAGGGCTATCTGTGTACAGAAATTACAATCAGGTTTGCATTCTCAAACCTCAATAATGTACATAAACAGTCACTTGGTAACATAATTTGAACATACATTGACCATGCTGCACACATTATACATGAGTAAATCTGGTTTCAGACATTAAGGATTTACACTAAACTTTAAACAACAAATGGTGTTTTCCCATGTATTTACTCACATAAAATGCATCAGTCAGTCTCTCTCGGTGGTGGAGCGGTGGAGCCCACAGACCCCTGGGGTCGGTCTGGTCTGGGGCTCCCGAATTACCAATTTGTCTCCTCCTATATACTACAATTTCTAGCCAATAATAGAATACAGTTCACCAACACAGTTGATCCAATCATGCGTCTCCTGTGGGCGATCTCCTGTGGGGGCTGGCAGCCCCCACCTCCGGGCCGTGGCGACGCGATGGGACAGAGACGGAGGGGGCCCGTCGGTGGCCCCCGTCGGTGTGGTCCCCCGCTGAGTACAGAGGGGTTCCGCCGGTGGCCCCCGTCCGTGTGGTCGCTGTGTTGGGTCTTGTCTCACGAGTGGGGGCTGGCATGATGTCCTCTGGTGGGGGGGGTGTGAATACTCTTTGACCTTTTGGGCCATTACCATACAGTACTAATCTGGTCACATTAGGTGTGACCTTTGTCTATCCAACTGTCCCTGCGTCTCATTCCTCATTTAGCCCTGCAACCACTTCTGCTAAACAGTATACAAGGTTATTTATGAAATTCAACTCAATATTTACCACATTTCCCCGTTTTGACGATTCTTATCGTCACATATGATATATTGACTTGATTTTCTATACATACTAACCATACAAAGGATTCATTTTTTCTAAAATTAAAATTCATTTTTTCAAAATTTCTCCATTTTTTCTTTTTCCATTTTTCTTTGGTACATATCATCAATTAGCTTTTGCTCCTCAAGGCTCATAGCCAGAGGCCTACTTTTGAAACAACAACTTTTGAGCTTGTTGAACACAATAAAACAATTTAATCTAATCATTATACCTTTAAATAAAACACAATTTTTTTTAAAAACCCATTTTTCTTTGGTTACAGCACTTTTGATTCCACATTCTTTCATAAGATCTGAGGAAGACACAGAAATTATTATTCATTCTTTCATACATTTTGCTTCTTTTCTCTTGTTAATTCCTTTTCCAAGACAGCCCAATCACATTTTGCATAATCAACCCAGTTGGTCTTCTCACCTCTCCCCCCTTTATGAACATACCATGGACATAATACCTACCACCTCGGCGCACAGACGGACGGGGAAGGCGGAGCATCACTTAAGGAAAAAGAATTTTCACCAACTCATTTCGGCCATAATCTACACCTAATATTCTACCTATGTGTATGTGTTTAGTACTCTTGCGTTGTGTCATAATCTATACCAGTTGTTACCGTTCAGTCACCTCCCGTCCAACATACCAATCAATCACATCCTACAGAGGCCCTTGCTCAACTCCAGTCTCTGACCGTTTCCGCCCCCCCCCCCTCCACCCCATGTCGGCCAGCCTCAGCTGCAGCCAATGTTTGTAGGCCTGTGACCTCGTCATATTTTGACCCATGACTGTATTTCCATGGATCTACAGACGACTCTGTCAGTCTGGAGGTTTGTCCCAAACCTCCGGCCTCTGTACTCTGGGCTATTTTGAAGGAGGGGCCAGCGTCTACAAGCGACCTCTCTTCACAATCCAACAATCTCCCACAGGAACTGACTGAACGGGTTCACACCATTGTGTCATAATCTAATGAAATGTATTCCTACACATTCTTCCATGATCCCTCCACTTGTGACGGTCCGTCCTCCCCCTCGACTGAAACTGCGAGGGAACAAAACACAAAACAAATTTTCTTCACACAATATGTCAAATATTCTCAAGAGAAGCCAAATGTTCAACCATTATGCAAACGTGATGGGACCACTTAACTGCCATCGATCTGATCCAATGCATCCCAGCCTCGATCTGTCCCAATGCATCCCAGCCTTCAACAGTCCCCTCACCAGATCATGCAACACAGTTTTGGGAAAAAACAAAAACCAAACAATTAACCAAATATTTAAATATAACACATCCCCCGACCACATGTCTTGCAATTTTTACACAAAAAATTACCATTCATACTTAAAACAGTAAATCAATGAAATAAAATAAAAAAACAGGTTTTCCAACACCACCCATTCAACATCTCATCACCCAACCGTTCCATTTCACACATGTCAGTGACTTTGACACCTCACAAGCCAGCACAGACACCCTCTACAGGCTCAGGCCACACAATCATAGATTAAAAATAGAAAAGAAATCTAAAAATCTAAATTCAAAGATTAAAAATAGAAAAGAAATCTAAAAGTCTAAATTCAATCCCTCATCCATACAAGACATTCAAAAGAAATCAAATCAAAATGAAAGTAATAAAAACAAACTCCTTTAGTAAAACAAATGATATGAAACAAATGATAAGCGACAATAATTCCCAGGTCTATTTGTGGTATAACCCAAGTGGTTTGATACACTCCTTATTCTGATAGACAAGATAACAGCCCTACTACTCATTAACGTCATTATTGTCTTATTTTACCTAGATACGACTTATACTAAAAGTGGCCTGCTGGCTCACCCAGCTGACAATCTAACATCCTGTCTATTGTTAGGCCTTAACTAGATAACAGAATCGGTTTACGATGTCATCAACAGCTCAATCATTCACTGAAATCAAAAGGACATGACAAATTACACATATCATAAACAAACACTAAAAGAAATCTCTCTCATACACTCGTTAATCAACCACAGACAGACAAACAATGTTAGTTTGTTTCGCCCTCAACTTTTCTGCTCTCAATTTTTCTGCTCTCAACCTTCTGCTTTTAACCTCAGGCTTCTACAGCCTCTCCTCACATCAGCTCCTCTACTCTCACTTCAAAGATGGACTGGAATCCATCTTTAATTCAGACCTATCCATGCCTTCCAGTGCACAGACAGATCCAAATATTCCCTTATCAAAACAGTTAACATTCATAAGTCATAACCCCAAATGAATGCCTACTTTCTTGATTGTCTCACTCACTAACCCAGCTGTTCCCTGACAAACCTTCCCCTGTCTCACCTTCCTGTCACTTCCTGGCCCCCTGGCCCATTACCCCCACTTCCTGTCCTCTGCTCTAAAAATAACTCCATCTGTTATCTCACTTTGACTGTTCTCTCCTATCTCCACCTGTGACCTCTTTCCTGTTGCATCTAATCTTACGCCATCCTGTCATAAAAAGAACAGCCATTGTAGCAGCTGTACATCTCGACCCCCCTTGGGCCGTTTACTGCTTAGCAAAGATAGCCTGGGTCACTCCTGTGAGTTTCCTTGACCTTTCCTAAATTGCTTTACCACCCGTCGACCCTCCTGAAATTCAACAAAAGGTTAGTCATTACACACACAAATCATTTATAATAACTGCTAAAACACAATCTTACATCAAAGCAGCACCAGTATACAAGGTTATTTATGAAATTCAACTCAATATTTACCACAAAGTAATACGTAACAGATTGATTGATTGAAAAGTGTATTAACAGATTGCAGAATGGGTACAGTACAGCTCAATGTGCATCTTCTCTTGTTTGTTTCCTTTGATCAATCGCAGAGAGTGCATAAACAATTATGCTGAAGCAGCGATGCGGTTATGTGGTACTCGGAGTCGTAGCTGCTTCAGCATAATTGTTTGTGTTATTTCCCCGGGTGAGGAGACCGCGCGCGCCCCGGTAACTGAGTGCCCAGCACTCTCTGCGATTGATCAAATAAGGAAACAAACACAGAAGATGCACATTGAGCTGCTGCTGTACTGTACTGTACCCATTCTGCGGACCACATAACCGCATCGCTGCTTCAGCATAATTGTTTGTGTTATTTCCCTGGGTGAGGAGACCGCGCGCGCCCCGGTAACTGAGTGCCCAGCACTCTCTGCGATTGATCAAATAAGGAAACAAACACAGAAGAGAAGATGCACATTGAGCTGTACTGTACTGTACCCATTCTGCGGACCACATAACCGCATCGCTGCTTCAGCATAATTGTTTGTGTTATTTCCCTGGGTGAGGAGACCGCGCGCGCCCTGGTAACTGAGTGCCCAGCACTCTCTGCGATTGATCAAATAAGGAAACAAACACAGAAGAGAAGATGCACATTGAGCTGTACTGTACTGTACCCATTCTGCAATCTGTTAATACACTTTTCAATCAATCAATCAATCACATACATGGATGTAATGACAGCAAGAAGATCGCCTGCTGCGTCCATCGCGTATATATATTATTATTATATTATATCTGTGATTAACCGTGTTGAATGGGGCGTCTGAACTAAGCAGGGACCTCATGCACATGCGCGGCGAAGAATGCGGAAGCGCTCTTGCACTCTTCCGCTGGGATTAAGCTACACGCGCCCCGCGTCACACTGGAATTAAAAAATACATCTCTATTCACAAAAACGCACAGCATAAAGCACCTCCATACATCTGAAATGAAAACATAATTATAATCATAGCTCAACTACCACTAATCAACATTCACATAAACGCACAGCATAAAAACAACACTTACATTAACAAGTGCACCTAAACTCCACCACCCCATAGAAAGCTACACACTCAAACTCAAACGCGCTCTCTCTCTCTCTCCAATGATTTAAAGTAGCCAAACGTTACAATATAAATACTAACTGGATAGTTGATGATAAACATTTAATTTCATTATCTGAAATATTATAAAATCATTAAGTCTGCTATAAGCCATTATCCCTTTGTGTGATTATTATTGTCTCACAGTAGTGTGTATATATACATTGTGTGTGTTTTTATCTAAAGTGGATAGAAAACACAGTACTATGCAAAAGTCTTCTTAGGCACCCAAGAGTTTTTATATAAATTGTCTTACAGTAGATTATTTTATTTTTAATAATAATATAAGCTGCATAATAAGGAATGCAACCAAATCCTCTGTCATACCATAAAATTGTATCATTATTTTGCATTGTGTTGAATTGCATCGTATCGCCCCGAATCGCATTATGTTGAATCAAATCGTATCGAACCTTATCAACGGGGTGAATCGCATCGCATCGCCCAGTGCTTCAAATGTATCGTATCGTTGGCACCGTATCGAGATGCGCATCGCATCGGCCTCAGTGATGGAGATGCACATCACAACAAGCAGCCTAGCTACCAGTGGCAACAACCTGCACAGCAGCCTAGCTACTGCAGCAGCCTAGCTCCCAACAGCAGCAACATGCACAGCAGCCTAGCTCCCAGTGTTTTTATTGTGTGCATTTATCTTTATCTTTTACAGGAAAACATGAAGGTTCCAAACAGCAGCAACCTGCACATAACCAGCCTAGCTCCCAACAGCAGCAGCAGCCGGCCCATCATCGCGCCCAATCCCACCAGCCTCCGCCGCATCCGCCGCATTATCCACAGCAGGAACACTGCTACACCAGGCAGCCTAGCTCACCGCCGCCACCGCAGCAGGCATGCTCCCAACAGCATCTGGGAGGCTCCCACCCGCCGCAGGCTATCGGCTACGCCAGGCAGCCTAGCTCACGGCCGCCACCGCAGCAGGCTAGCTCCCAACAGCAGCAGCCTAGCTCCCACCACCAACCTAGCTCCCACCACCAGCCGCATTCCTGTGCGTAGCCTAGCTCCCAGCCTAGCTCCCACCACCAGCCTAGCTCCCACCACCAGCCTACTGTAGCTCCCACCACCAGCCTAGCTCCCACCACCAGCCGCCGCAGCCGCATTCCTGTGCGTAGCCTAGCTCCCACCACCAACCTAGCTCCCACCACCAACCTACAGTAGCTCCCACCAACCTACAGTAGCTCCCACCACCAGCCTAGCTCCCACCACCAACCTAGCTCCCACCACCAACCTAGCTCCCACCACCAGCCTAGCTCCCACCACCAGCCTAGCTCCCACCACCAACCTAGCTCCCACCACCAGCCTAGCTCCCACCCAGGGGCGGACCTAGCACATTTGGCGCCAAAACTGCACAGAGAAAAAAAATAAAAAATAAAAAAAATTGTTTTTTTCTTTTTTTTGGCGCCCCCCTCTGGGTGGCGCTCTAGGCGACCGCCTATATCGCCTGTAGGAAGGTCCGCCCCTGCTCCCACCACCAGCCTAGCTCCCACCACCAGCCTAGCTCCCACCACCAGCTCCCACCACCAGCCTAGCTCCCACCACCAGCCTAGCTCCCACCACCAGCCTAGCTCCCACCACCAACCTAGCTCCCACCACCAGCCTAGCTCCCACCCAGGGGCGGACCTAGCACATTTGGTGCCAAAACTGCACAGAGATATTTTTTTTTTTTTTTTTGCGTCCCCCTCTGGGTGGCGCTCTAGGCGACCGCCTATATCGCCTGTAGGAAGGTCTGCCCCTGCTCCCACCACCAGCCTAGCTCCCACCACTAGCCTAGCTCCCACCACCAGCCTAGCTCCCACCACCAACCTAGCTCCCACCACCAGCTCCAGGTGACTATACAGCAGCAACCCATAGGAACCATAGTTGAATATTGGCTCTAATGTATAGTTTGTCAAATGTCAAGAAGACTATAGTAAACAAAACACGCCCACAGCACAGCGTGTCCCCGCAGGTGAGGTGACACACAGACAGGAGAGGAGGACTGCGCCAGCGCTACCAATCTACATAAAAATAACGCAGTAACGAACCATTCAGTATTTAATATAACATACTTTTTTATCTTTGGGCATGGGGGAAGGTATCAAGTCTTCTCAAGTCAAAAGGCTCAAGTCCAAGTGAAGTCACAGGTCATTGGTGTTAAAAGTCGAGTTGCAAGTCTTTTTTGATTTGGTCAAGTCCAAAGTCATCAAATTCGTGACTCGAGTCCAAGTCATGTGACTCGAGTCCACACCTCTGCCTGTATGTCATGTATGTCCCTCCCTATGCCATGATGTCATGCATGTTGTGTATGTCATAAATGTCACTATGACTTGAAAATGGGGGACCCTGATGTAAACAAGACAAACGTCTTTCTCAGGTCTGCATCCCCTTAACAATTGTGTGTATTGAGCCGTACTGTATTGTACCCATTCTGCAATCTGTTAAATAAAGTATTCATTCATTCGTTCATCATTCAAGTCCATATGGGGGTCTAACAAACGTGATGGTAACAACAGCAATTCATTGATCATGTCTCACAATATTAGCTAAAATGCTCATTTGGCTAACTAACGGTAAACGTTTTTACATGAAATACAGCCCAAAAACCCTGCTGACAAACGTTTGCTTATTAAATAGATTCTATAATATAATGCCAGCTTCACGTTGTGCAAGTGACAATATTGTCACAAGGAAAGAAGATATTACCTACCTGGGTTCCATCCTAGAGGCAAATCTTTCCTGTGACAAAATGGCATCCAATGTAATAAAAAAAGTCAACCAACGAACTCGTTTCTTGTACCGGATCTCCTCACTGGTAAACAAGAATACCCTGAAGACTCTAGCAGGAGCACTCATTCAAGGGTACTACGACTATGCTTGCACCTCATGGTACCAAAGCACCTCAAAGGCGCTAAAAACAAAATTACAAACATCTCAAAACAAACTGGTCAGACTACTGCTTGACCTTACTCCTAGAACCCACCTCACCCCTGCCCACTTTGACAACCTAGGATGGCTTAGAGTAGACGACAGAGTACAGCAACTTGCAATGGGCCTGGTCTACAAGATACACTACACGACCAAGGTACCCATGTACATGACTAAATACTTCCCAAAGGTCAGTGAATACCACGATCACAACACCAGAGGGAGCTCCACAAATCATGTTAAACCCAGATTCGGCTCAAACAAGGGACTGAACACGTTTCGCAATTATGCCACATCAATGTGGAACGCCCTACCCAAAGCTGTAAAGGAATGTGAATCACTACCCACTTTCAAAAACACTCTCAAAAAACACCTAAGGGAGACTGCAACTCGAAGCTGGCCCCTGTAAATGTCCGAACACAACCCCCGCCAATGTACAGTAAATTACCAAGTATGGTCTTGTCAATAATCCAATGTACAGTGTTGTTTGTACAGTTGTACAGTGTCCCCCACCCACCCCTCCTACCCACCCCCCCCCACCCACCCACCCAACCACCTCCAATGTACAGTCCCCACCCACCCCTCCTACCCAACCCCCCCCCCCCCCCCCCACTCCTACCCAACCCCCCCCCCCCCCCCCCCACTCCTACCCCCCCCCCCCCCAACCACCTCCAATGTACAGTCCCACCCCCACCTACCCAATCCAATGTACAGTTTCTACGCCTAATGTATATACTCTTTTCTTTCTGGACTCTTTTTGTATCACAAATACAGTACTGTAATTGCAAATCTGGTATGTCATAAATGTATAGATGTAGCAGTACTGTCTAGGGGTGATAGCATGCGGGTTAAGTGATCATTATATGATTTTCTGTACCCGCAAAAAGCTAAAACAGAAGGCCGGCTGTCACAAAACAGTCACATCTAGAGACCTCAAAACTTACTCTAGAGAGGCCTTTAACCTAGAACTGGGGAGCTTGGACTGGTCAGATGAGCTCAGTGGTACACAGGTTGAAGAAACATGGCTTGGATTCAAAACCAAATTCACAGCAATACTCAACAACATGGCACCGATAAGAACCACCAGGGTTAAAAATCGCGCTGAGGCATGGATGCACACTGAAATACTGGCCGCTATGAAAACCAGAGACAAAAAATGCTCTGAACTTCATAAAAGTCAGACAAAGCTTTCCAAAAGCTCAAACAGTGAACTCCAAGCCCACGTGGTTGAACTAAAAATCCAAAGAAACAGACTAAGAAATGACGTAAACACCATGATCAGAACCGCAAAAAGAAATTTCATCAACGACAAAACTGAGGAAAACAAAAACAAACCCCGCGAACTTTGGAAATTACTCAATAATCAACTAGGCTGCAGTAAAAAACTTAAAACCAGATTCTCAAACATAAACATAAAGACGGACAACACGCTCATCACAGACAAGCTGGATGTAGCCAATTACTTAAACATCTTCTTCACAAACATAGCCACAACACTGGTAAACAAACTACCCTCCCACTCAGGGCATTATGGGGTAGAACACATAGTAGCATACTACAAAAACCTAGGGGTCCACAAAGACGACTTCAAACTTGAAATGGTAACAACCGATGAGGTACTCAAAAAATTGAGCGCCCTCCAACCTAACAAGGCCACTGGCCATGACAACATCCCCTCCAAATTCCTCAGAGACGCAGCAGCCGCCATCACCCCAGTCATCACACACATAATAAACCTCTCTATAAAACAGGGGCACGTCCCCAAGGACTTCAAAATTGCGAGAGTGACCCCTCTACACAAAAAGGGCAGCAAATTAGACCCAGGCAACTACCGCCCTGTTTCTATTCTTACCTCCATCTCGAAAGTCATGGAGAAAATAGTCTACGAACAGGTCGAAAAGTACCTGGCGGAAAAAAACCTAATCTACGAATTCCAATCTGGCTTCAGAACGTCCCACTCCACTGACACATGCCTCCTCTATTTGAACGACCACATCAAACAAGAGGTGGACGCTGGCAAATACTGCGGCATGGTCATGCTGGACCTACAAAAGGCCTTCGACACTGTCAATCACTCCATTCTAATGGACAAGCTAAAAGCAATTGGTTTTGATAGCCTATCAGTGAGCTGGATGCAATCCTACCTGGAGGGGAGAGAACAGATGGTAGAGGTAAACGGTACTCTATCCCCCCCCCTCACAGTGAGCTGTGGTGTTCCACAAGGAAGCATACTAGGACCGCTACTCTTCCTAATTTATGCAAATGACATGTCGTCAGCCTGTGACTGCAACTTGTTCCTGTTTGCGGACGACTCAGCCCTGCTGGTCTCTGACAAGAACAAATTGCAGGTTGAAAAAACCCTCAGCACGGAACTAGGCAAAATCTGCATATGGCTCGCTGATAACAAACTATCATTACACATGGGCAAAACAGAGTCCATTCTCTTCGGTTCAAATAACAAACTCAGCAAGACCGACGGCTTCTCAGTTACAGTGGGTGACAATATTGTCACAAGGAAAGACGAAATTACCTACCTGGGTTCCATCCTAGAGGCAAATCTTTCCTGTGACAAAATGGCATCCAATGTAATAAAAAAAGTCAACCAACGAACTAGATTCTTGTACCGGATCTCCTCTCTGGTAAACAAGAATACCCTGAGGACTCTGGCAGGAGCACTCATTCAAGGGTACTATGACTATGCGTGCACCTCATGGTACCAAAGCACTTCAAAGGCGCTTAAAACAAAATTACAAACATCACAAAACAAACTGGTCAGACTACTACTTGACCTGAACCCCAGAACCCACCTCACCCCTGCCCACTTTGCCAACCTAGGATGGCTTAGAGTAGACGACAGAGTACAGCAACTTGCAATGGGCCTGGTCTACAAGATACACTATACGACCGGGGTGCCCATGTACATGTCAAAATACTTCCCAAAGGTCAGTGAATACCACAACCACTACACCAGAGGAAGCTCAACAAATCATGTTAAACCCAGATTCGGCTCAAACAAGGGACTAAACACGTTTCGCAATTATGCCACAACAATGTGGAACGCCCTACCCAAAGCTGTAAATGAATGTGAATCCCTGCCCACATTCAAAACCGCCCTTAAAGAGCACCTACGGGAGGCTGCAATTCGAAACTGGCCACCGTAAATGCCCAAAACCCCCACCACCTCCTAATAGACAGTCTCCTCCCCACCGCATGTATATATTCCCTCCCCGCCGTATGTATATTCCCCTCCCACCCACCCACCCCCTCCTAATGTACAGTCCCCTCCCCATCATATGTATATACTCTGTCAGGATCTAGGGGTAACAGTACTGTATATTTGAATACCGCCTATGTCACAAATGTATCAGTACTAAATACCTATATGTCCCTATGCCATAAATGTCATGTATGTTATGTATGTCATAAATGTCTATATGAATTGAAAATGGGGGACCCTGATGGAAACAAGACAAACGTCTTTCTCAGGTCTGCATCCCCTTAACAATTGTATGTATTGAGCCGTACTGTATTGTACCCATTCTGCAATCTGTTAAATAAAGTTTTCATTCATTCATTCATTCATTATCTGTATGTCATGTATGTCATATATGTTACGATGAATTGGAAATGGGGGACCCTGGTGTAAACAAGACGAAAGTCTTTCTCTGGTCTGCATCCCCTTAACAATTGTATGTATTGAGCTGTACTGCACTGTACCCATTCTGCAATCTGTTAATAAAGTTTTCATTCATTCATTCATTCATTCAAGTGGAGAATTCAATCGGCGGGTTTTTTCAGTAGGTGGCGGTAATGCACAAACGCTTGTGCCAACCGCCAATAAAAAACCGAAGAAGAAATAGGTGGGATACTCTCGACCCTACTCTTTTCTACCCTAGTCAGTGTCTGATTGGTCCATTCCCGTGTCAATCTCACATCGCTCGCTCCACCAAGGAACGGGGGAGGAACGATGGCCACTAATCTCACTGAGAAAAGGGCGAAAGGCGAGACGAAAACACAACTTTAGTCTTCGGTGAGTGACTGATTTGTTTATAAACTAAAAGATTAGCATCGGACTCATTTCAAATGAATAATAATGTCACTGTCGTTAACGATACTGACGTCTCCCACCCTTCTGTATGTCGGTGTCTGCTGTCACAAGACAATAATAGCTATATAATTAATACCCCAATGCCATGCATGCATGATGTAGATTGTCGGATGGAGATGGAGAGGCCTCCTTTGGTCCTAGACTAGCTAACGTTAGCTAGATGGATGGATAGGCAGGCATGTAGCACCGTTGACAGAGGAATTTGTCAAACAGCTAACGTTATACTAGGCAACGCACTCTTATCTGGAACGAACCTGATAGCCATGAATGAATGAATGAATGAATGAAAACTTTATTTAACAGATTGCAGAATGGGTACAATACAGTACGGCTCAATACATACAATTGTTAAGGGGATGCAGACCTGAGAAAGACGTTTGTCTTGTTTCCATCAGGGTCCCCCATTTTCAATTCATATAGACATATATGACATACATGACATACAGATAGTCAGTACTGCTACATCTATACATTTATGACATACCAGATTTGCAAATACAGTACTGTTTGTGATACAGAAGGAGTCAAGAAAAGGGAGTATATACATTTGACGTAGAAACTGTACATTGGAGGAGGTTGGGTGGGGGGGGGTTGGGTACATTGGGATATTGACAACCATACTGGGTAATTTACATTGGAGGTGGTTGGGGGGGCCGGGGGGCACACTGTATAAACAAGTAACACTGTACATTGAGGGGGGGGGGGAGGAGACACTGTACAAACAAACACAATTGTACATTGAACTATTGACAACCATACTAGGTAAATGACTGTACATTGGAGGGGGTTGGGTTAGGATATTTACAGGGGCCAGTGTTGAATTGCAGTCTCCCGTAGGTGTCCCTTGAGAGAGGTTTTGAAAGTGGGTAGTGATCCACATTCCTTTACAGCTTTGGGTAGGGCGTTCCACATTGATGTGGCATAATTGCGAAACGTGTTTAGTCCCTTATTTGAGCCGAATCTGGGTTTAACATGATTTGTGGAGCTCCCTCTGGTGTTGTGATCGTGGTATTCACTGACCTTTGGGAAGTATTTTGACATGTACATGGGTACCTTGGTCGTGTAGACGTGTATCTTGTAGACCAGGCCCAATATATAATGAATAAGCCGGTGTTTGATTGATTGATTGATTGAAAACTTTATTAACAGATTGCAGAATGGGTACAGTACAGCTCACATTTCCCATTAAGTTCCTCTGATATCTATTCAGAGTTGGTTAAAACAAATATGTTGTTTTCTATAGGCTACAGTCCATGGGTGTAATCATCTCTCCTTCTCTTTGATATTGTCTCTGGGGCTGAGATGGATAAGCACAATACATGCCTAACCTGTGTATTATTCAGATAACCCACACATTGTAGTAACACGTCATGTTAGGGGAGGCTGGCCTTCTCAGTCAATAATATACAGTCTTCCACATCTGCTCTTTCCTCTCAGCCTCCAGCCAAGATGATCCACAGCTTGTTCCTCGTCAACTCTTCGGGGGACATCTTCCTGGAGAAGCACTGGAAGAGTGTTGTCAGCCGCTCCGTCTGCGACTACTTCTTCGAGGCCCAGGAGCGCGCCACCGAGCCGGAGAATGTGCCCCCGGTGATCCCGACGCCGCATCACTACCTCATCAGCGTGCTCAGGCACCGCATCTACTTTGTGGCCGTCATACAGAGCGAGGTGCCCCCGCTCTTTGTCATCGAGTTCCTGCATCGAGTCGTCGACACATTCCAGGTTGGTTTTACATCTTTTGTGAGTTCCTTTACGTGAGTTCCTACGGTTCTCCAGGTCCATTGCCTTAAGTAATTTGGCTGACAGCATTTGTCTTAAAGGTCAAGCGTTTGGGTGGATTATCTACTATTAGAATCCATCCTTTCTTTCCACCATACTGTTTTCATCCTCCCTTTCTCACCCCCCTCTCTGTTTTGTGGACTTGTTTTTATTTTAGAAACCTATATCCTCCTGACTGTGTGCCTTTGTTGTCAGGACTATTTTGGAGTGTGTACAGAGTCTGCCATCAAGGACAATGTGGTGGTGGTCTATGAGCTGCTGGAGGAGATGCTGGACAACGGCTTTCCTCTCGCCACAGAGTCCAACATCCTCAAAGAGCTCATCAAGCCGCCAACCATCCTCCGCACAATGGTCAACACTATCACAGGTAGCAAGACTGGTCATTCAACACTATCACAGGTAGCAGGACTGCTGCAAGGCACTCCGTTAGAACTCAACTGATGATCACAATGGTCAACACGATCACAGGTAGCAAGACTGGTCAACACTATCACAGGTAGCAGGACTGCTGCAAGGCAATCCGTTAGAACTGGACTGATGATCACAATGGTCAACACTATCACAGGTAGCAGGACTGGTCATTCAACACGATCACAGGTAGCAGGACTGCTGCAAGGCACTCCGTTAGAACTCAACTGATGATCACAATGGTCAACACGATCACAGGTAGCAAGACTGGTCAACACTATCACAGGTAGCAGGACTGCTGCAAGGCACTCCGTTAGAACTGGACTGATGATCACAATGGTCAACACTATCACAGGTAGCAAGACTGGTCAACACTATCACAGGTAGCAGGACTGCTGCAAGGCACTCCGTTAGAACTCAACTGATGATCACAATGGTCAACACTATCGCAGGTAGCAAGACTGCTGCAAGGCACTCCGTTAGTGTTGACCATTGTGATCATCAGTTGAGTTCTAACGGAGTGCCTTGCAGCAGTCCTGCTACCTGTGATAGTGTTGACCATTGTGATCATCAGTTGAGTTCTATCACAGGTAGCAGGACTGCTGCAAGGCACTCCGTTAGAACTCAACTGATGATCACAATGGAATTTATTAATGTCAAAGAAAAAAAAAATTTAAGTGGGCAATTTGCTTCGACCAAAAGCCACAACAAATTGAAATGACCACATCAAAGCCAGGCTTCAGCCCTTACACTCTGTGCTAAGGATTTCCAACAATCATCAACTCTGATCTTCAATCATCAGTCTCATGATGGTCCGAGTGATGATAACACAACTGATTGAACCAGAATAAAGATGACATTATAACGGAGAGAGAATCAGGTTTCACCCCCCCATGAATCATATACAAGTTGAAGTAGCACCTCTACTCGTCTTGGTTGGTCATCTTCCATCAATCATTGGTTGAAAATCTTGTTGCCACAGTCCTTAGTCTTTAGCTATTTTAGTTGCCTCAAACTGTCAAAAGTATCCACCACTGAGGAGATTTGTGTCAAAGCTCATCTCAAATAATCTAATTCATACTCTTCACTTCAGAGAAGTTTAACCCTTTCACTACCACACTACAGACGGTTAACCCTTTCACTACCACACCACAGACGGTTAACGGTCTGTAGTGAAAGTGTTAACGTTCTGTAGTGTGGTTGTGAAATGGTTAACCCTTTGTCTTGTCGCTGTGAAAGGGTTAATCTTCTGTATTGTCACAGTGAAAGGGTTAACCCTTTGATAGTGTGGTAGTGAAAGGGTTAATGTCTTAGGATTGCCCAACAATGCCACTGGTCCTTGTGTAATTTCTACTGGAACGAAATACCGCTATGTACCGTTATACCGTCCTGTACCGTTATTCGCTATACTGTCATACCGTCAAAACTAAGAGAAATATTGTGATGTGATATTTTGGCCATATCACCCAGCTCTAGCACAAACTGACATGTCATACTTGGACTGTGTGAGAGCCAGGGAGTTATTGTGGTCAATACAGTACAGACACTACGGTGTGGAAAGTATATTGATCTCACATCTGTTTGTTTTCATTCTGACAGGCAGTACCAATGTAGGGGAACAGCTGCCTACAGGCCAGTTGTCAGTGGTGCCATGGCGACGCACTGGAGTGAAATACACCAATAACGAAGCCTACTTTGATGTGGTGGAGGAGATTGATGTCATCATTGATAAATCAGGTACTGCTTTGCACTGAACAACACAGACTGCGTGTTTCAAAATGCAAAAGACTACCGTGTGTTGCTTTCTCCATTTCTTTTTGTTAGTCACCCTTTTGCTCTTCCTCCCTCTCAACCATCAGGCTCCACCATCACAGCAGAAATCCAGGGAGTGATTGATGCTTCTGTGAAGCTGACGGGCATGCCTGACCTCACACTGTCATTCATGGTGAGATTTCACAATTCAGTCCTCAAGATTTGGGCTCAGTTTGGGGCAGCTAAGTGGCGCAGTGGGCAAGGCGCTCGCCACTAACGCAGGAGATACTGGGTTAGAGCCCAGCTCTCTGCGTTGCTACCAGCTTGGCTGGTCGTTCATACTAACACAATAGACCTGTCTCAAACCCTGCCCCTTTTCTTGATCCTCCAATCACAGCTGTTGCTTACCTCTGACTTCAGGTAAGCGACAGCTGTGATTGGAGGATCAAGAAAAGAGGGCAGGGTTTTGAGACGGGTCCATTGGCAGTGTTAGGGGTGGGAAAGCTGGTGAGTGGGGATCGGACGTTGTGGACAGTGACTCCTACAGGTCGGTTGGTGCGCCTGTACAGCAGAATCGGGAAGTAATGGGGGGCAGCGTGAGCCTCCCACGTGCTACTCCTCGCCACTGAGAGATCGCGCTGTTCAGGTGAAAAGATGCGACGGCTGCCTCCTCATGTACCGGAGGGGACACGTGATGCAAGGCTTCGTCCTCACTGCAGCCGACCAGTGGGAGGCATAGTCTAGCAACGTTCGAGACATGGGAGGGGAGAATTGGCGAGAAAATTGGGATGGGAAAAAAATAGAAAATGAGAAAGTGGATAAAAAAAAAATAAAAAATTGGGCTCAGTTTTTAGCGTTTAAAAAAAATACAATGTTGGTGGCATCACTTCCAGCTCTTATTGATTCTCAAGACCCCCTAGTGTCTATGCACAGATTACAAGTGACCATCTTTATTTTTTTTTAACCCCTAGCTAGCCCCTCTGACTCTCTTGTCATTTCCCAGAATCCTCGGCTGCTGGATGATGTCAGCTTCCACCCGTGTGTGCGGTTCAAGCGCTGGGAAGCGGAGCGCATCCTCTCCTTCGTCCCCCCTGACGGAAACTTCCGGCTGCTCTCCTACCATGTCGGCTCACAGAAGTCAGTCTTTTTCTGTTTATTAATGTCCCCACGTGGGAAAAGAGTCCTCTGAACACTGGTGTTTTCTCAAGTCAGAGCTCATTCAGACCTGGGGCTGGGTGTCGTTTGAAAATCTTCCATACCGGTACCAATAACAATACTTTTTCAATGCCTTGATTTGCAAGAGTTATGTGTGCTGTCTTAGCCAATCGGAGGCTTTGTTACATTTTGGATGATTTTTTATTGTGGTTGAACAGAAGAAAAGTGTGGTCATTCGATAAAAAATTTGACACCACAGCATTTTTTACTACTCGATAGTATTGAGGCAATTCGATTGATATTATAAAAGTATGAAATCTTCGATACCCAGCCCTATTCGGATCACACACCTGCTTGCATCGACACATCATTTAACCACTCTTCCCCCTCCCTTATTGTTTTCATGCAGTCTCCACCCACTAAGCTCAAGAAGGTATTTCACTGTGCCATTACGTTGCAGTTGGCGCTTCAACCAAAGCAGGAATCGTACTTTTCAATGAAGTTGAATAAAATGAAGCGTCTATTTGATAAGAGCATTACGGTCGGAGGCAAAATTATTGGGGACAGTTGTGTGAAATTACTTCTATTTGCTGTACTCTTGAAATATGCATTTCTGGTCAAATGGTGAACATAGGGTTAGTGAGAACTGGCAGATATTTGCTTACATGTTGTTAGAGAACACATTTATGTCCGCTTGCCTTCATGTCCGTTGAGTATTCTGACAATTTGAGTAAATCCATCAGGTAAATCAAAGTAATATTCAGTTAATGGTACTAGTGATGCACCGATGTGAAAATTATGGCCGATACTGATATTAACACTTTGATCGCCAGGGTTAAATTCATAATTTACCATCCTTCGCCAGCCCTATTTAACATGGAGAAGTTCCCCTTCTTTGCAGGGCTATAACTTTTTAAATTGTATTGCTAAATTGACATTACTATGGCCCATTCAACATCAATTATCTATCGTTCAGGATGTAGGAATGTTTTACTTTTTCATTCATACTAAAATACTGTCTAGAGTGTAAATATGTTTTTATCGTTTTCTGCTGTATTTCATAGAACGTGAGATATAGCCATTATGCATATTAGATCATCAAATGCAGTTTGATAGCGATTGACGCCAGATTATAAATTTCAACTGTACATGGTCCTAGACATTATGACTTATCATCTGATGTTGACCGGAGGGGGGGGGGGGGGGGGGTCGTTTATAATGCAATGACCGACGTTAAATGATTCATGTTGTATGGGTGATATATAGATTAGAGCAGTTTGTATGGTTAATAATAATCAAAAACGCTGAAACTCACCGCAGCTTCCTCTTACCGTTGGGTGATCAGCGTGGAGCACAAAGATCGCTATTATGGGATGTTGATCTAGGTGAACCATTTCCGGGTTGTATAATACTATATATACGTCCAAATAATGTTGTTTATTGAGTTATGGCAACGGATCGATTATCCAGTGTGTCGAGATGGAGTCCCGGGAGCGATAGCGAGTGGCGGACGGAATAGGGGGGGACACCAAGCACTTCCGACCCCACTTCCGGTTTGGCAACTCGCCGATCGGCCACCAGGTGGCGGTATTGGAGCGCTGGAGAGTTGAGTGGAGATCTACAGCACCAGTCATGGCTCCGTGGGTGATGTAGTGTGCAGTAACTAATTGTACTTGTAGGGCTGTCAACGAATATTCTATATTGAAATTAATAATCGACTTACATTTTTTTTTAATGATAATTATATTAGATTGTGAAAAAAAACAGCCCCCGGTGTGCGGTCATTAGTGGTTAACATACCGTTGTATTCGTTCGGTACGCTACACAGCCGTTCGGTACGGTACGGTACACACTGAAACGGTTCGGTTACGTGTACCTTTACAACCCAATATTCATTCTGTTTGTGTACATTATCTGTAGAAATGATGTCAACAAGCCCACTATGCTGTCACTTGAATTGTAATGTATCTTGATTAGATTTTAGCTGTAGGATGGACTCTGCCCTTTCTTCATTTAATGTATTCAGACAGGAAGGGTTTGTACACACGTTTTGGCGTTTTTAGATTAAATCTGGTTCATTTTATTTTGAACCAGACGGGTATTTTTTTAGTGGCTGAACTGAAATGTTTCCAAAACAAAACCCTTGAAGTGTGTAGCCTGCTTATCATGAACAAAGATTCAACATTCAAAGAAAACGGATTACTACAGGTATATATTCTCTATCTATTCTCTATAAACTATTCTTATGATTATCTTTTGATCAGAAGTGCAAATTTCACGAGTACACAGCCAAATTAACCAATTTGACACAATGGTCTAAAATACTTTTGCCAGGGACTGAATGTATAGTATGTAGGTTTGTAGTTTAGTGGTGTTTTAGTAATACTATCCCCATTAGTCCAATTTAGGGTTTCTATAGTTATGAAAAACCTGAAAAAGTCTTGGAATTCAAGAATAATGTTTCCCAGGCCTGAAAAAGGTATAGAAATGACACATGGTCAAGTAGTTTTGAAAATATCATGGAAAATCAGTCCATAATAAATCCAAGTCTTTAATATCAAGCTTGGCTGCTGGTAGATATAGTGATATTTGAAGGAATAACGACACAAATATCAAATTACCTAATTAATTTGATGAAAAATCAATATGTCATAGTAGCCAAAATAAGACAAACAAATATTGGTTATGGAATTTGCAGTTTATCGTGGAGTAAACATGTGTAGGAACCCTGTCCAGTTGTTGTACTGTATAGACAGTTTCAAAGTGACAACATTGTAAATGGACTACATTTGCTTTCCTCAGTTGTTGATATTAGCTAACACTACAACAGTAAGTCAACTGCAGTCCAAGCTGCTCCCTAGCAACTCAATTCCACTGAGACAGTCTATTTGGTGGCTATTTGGATTCGTGTAATCTCTCTGGAAAGCAAAGAAGTGAATTGATGTTTAGGTGTATAGCTGCATAGTTTCCCACCATCTCCAATAGAGGACATTATAATCCTTGGAACATTTTGTGGATCTACCAAGAACATCTACGCCATGTGTTAAAACAGTTTGGATTCACTCAATTGGCAAATATTATTAAAAAAAAATTCCATTTGCAATATGAATGTTTGATATTTTACATCTATTACATTGTGACGCCATGAAACATCTATGTTTATTCTGTTTGTCCCCTGAGTCTCTAGTATTGTTCTTCCTCTCTGACCGACTGCTCCATCCTGACCCGCTGTGTGTTCGGCCTCCTCTCTCTCTCTCAGCCTGGTCGCCATCCCAGTGTACGTGAAGCACAACATCAGCTTCCGGGAGGGAAGCTCCCAGGGCCGCTTTGACCTGACGCTGGGCCCCAAGCAGACCATGGGCAAAGGTGTGGAGTCGGTCCTGGTCACCAGTCAGCTGCCAAGAGGGGTGCTGAGCACCAGCCTCACCTCCACCCAGGGGTCACACACCTTCGACCCTGTCACTAAGGTACAGTGTGGGGGGGGGGGCACACCCAGGGGTCACACACCTTCGACCCAGTCACTAAGGTACAGTGTGTGGGGGGAGGGCACATCCAGGGGTCGTACACATGGGCGGAGTTTATGGGGGTGCAGGGGTGAAATTGTTTAAAAAAAAAAAATCAAGATTATTTTTATTTTAATAAAATTATAATAATTGTGAGAAACAAATCTGAATTCTATTATGTTTTGTTTTACAATACATTCATTTTATAGTAGTAATCATGTCACATTATAAGGCGAACCTTCTGTAGTGTGGCAGTGAAAGGGTTAACGCGCGGCCAAGCACCACCATTCGCAGCAGCAGCAGCAGAATGCCCCGCGCGATAGTACATTGTGCTTGTACAAAGCCACTTATTCTGAGATGATAATTAATGTATCTGGATAACCAATGCACGGATTTTGTCGAGGCAGGTAGCGTTATTTCGGGAAAATTGATATCTATAGTCTGGTATATTTTTCGTCCACGAAAAATGGAGGCTGTAATAATTATTATTGCTCGAGAGTCTCTATGAATAATAATAATTAGAGCCTCCATTTTTCATGGACGAAAAATATACCAGACTATAGATATCAATTTCCCCGTGTGTGAGTGTGTGTGTGTGCTGCTGTACTACCTAAATAAAATAAAAGATTAGGGGTTAGGGCATTGTAAAAACGCTAAAATAATAAAATAAAGGTAAAAAAAATTGCGGGTATGATTCGCCATGCAGTCGCACCCCCTGGCGTCAAGTTCAAACTCCGCCTATGGTCGTACACCCATGGGTCACACACCTTCGACCCAGTCACTAAGGTACAGTGTGGGGGGGGCACCCAGGCGTCACACACCTTCGACCCAGTCACTAAGGTACAGTGTGGTGGGAGGCCCAGAAAGTAGAGTATATATAATATATAAGATTGTTTAGATGGAAGGCCATATGCTGTCAGTCATCTCATGAGTACACGGATAAGAGAAAGGAAGGTGTGTGGCTGTCCACAAGTAATATGACATCTAGTAAAGCATTACATCACGCGCCGCACGAGTGGGTTATGAGAATTAGACCATGCCTAGGGGTGGTTGTTAGGACCGAGGTGCAGCCGAGGGTCGTTAGACCCCCCCTAGGCATGGTCTAATTCTCATAACCCACGACTGCACGTGGTGTAATGGCTTTTATACAATGGCCGATGTCAACCAACCTTATTGCTATACAATAAACACACCATTAATTGAAGATTTATTGAAAACCATCCGCAGAAAAAGTAGTTTAAAAAAAAAAAGAAGTTTCCTCCATGTGGAAGCAGCTCGGAAGTGCATCCAACTGTTCTCAGTAAGACATCCAACAAACTAACACATCCAACTGTCTCTCAACTAAGACATCCAACAAACTAAGACTTCCAACTGTCTTTCAACTAGGCATCCAACAAACAGACATCCAACTGTCTTTCAACTAGACATCCAACAAACTAAGATGTCCAACTGTCTTTCAACTAGACATCCAACAAACTAACACATCCAACTTTTCTTTTCTTACCTACTTTCTATATAGGCGAGTCAATATATGGTTTAACCCCAAAAAAAGTTGATACAAAAGGTTTTTCAATGGATTCTGGTAGTATTGGGCGTGCTAAATAACATACTAAAAGTCGACCAAAATCGACCCCTCCGAAAGCCGTCATTTCCAAGATGGCGTCCCAGATGGCGCCGGGGCGATTCAAATGGCTATATCTCAAATTAAGAAAATGGTGCAAAGGATTTCTCAACTGATTCTGGTACCGCTGGGCATGCTCACTAACATACTAAAAATCTAGGAAAATACACCTTCCAGAAAGGCTTCATTTTCAAGATGGCGTCCAAAATTGCGGCTGGCCAAGCTTAAAATGGCTATATATATGTCAATATAAAAATTATATAAATGATTTTGTCATTTGATTCTGGTACCCCAAGTACCCCTAGACATACTTAGGAACATACTAAAGTTTTAGGGAAATACACCTTCCGAAGAGGCTTAATTTTCAAAATGGTGTCCAAAATGACGACTGGGAGCTTAGAATGCCTGTATCTCAAATGGGAAAACATTTCTAAAGGATTTATAAACTGATTCTGGCACCTCTATACATTAATAACGAGCAAAATATCTAGCTAAATATATCTGCTAGGAATGCATCATTTGCATCATCAAAATGGCTGCCTTGGTTATTATATTCAACCTAGAAAGCTGGCTTTGGTGTTGAACACAAAATAAATGACCCACTTATTGTGGTCTTTAGGCCTACTCATCATCATCTTCAGGATCCTCTGGGAGAAACTTGTTATGTGGATTGTCACATTCATGAAGTTGACATGGTCCACAGACAGTAGTACAAGGTAGTCCATATTTTCTGCATGAGCAGCGAAGTGTCTTGCAGGCAGTGGTACAGTTACAATGAATGACCTTCAAGAGACTGTCTGGAGCAGCATTCATTGTTGACATGAGTGGGACAAATCTATTGTCCTGCAGTTTCCAGCCCCAGTCTTGAGCATCTATACCATCATCTGTTCCCATCCAGACCATGACCTGGTAGTATGCTCTACGACAGTGGAATTTGGTAGCAGATTCAGTTGGTGGTAGACGTTCAGGCGTTACCGTTGATGAAGCTGAGACAACCTTCTTGCTGAAAATGTTATATCTAATTTTTGCAAGCGAATCTGTGCACTTTCCACCAAAAAAGACAGCCATTGCTTGGCACCCAAGGTCATCGATCACATCTGTTGTCTGGTTTGGTACAGTGAATGCATTGGCACAAGCCTGAAGGACGGGATCCCCTTTTACAAGTTTTTGGAATGCTGTCTTTTTGCCAACTCCGAAAATCCGGGAAGTTGTGTCACAGCCAGTCACAGCATGGATTAACAGCAACTGAGAACACACATCCTGTCCGAGTACTTCTTTCAAATGGTTTATGGCGTACACTTTAAAACTGCCATCAGCTTTCGACTTGTCTGATCTGAAATAAAGGCCCTTGCTATCTCTCTGTGCATAGTAAAGAAGTAAGACGAGGAGATCAGTATCTTCTCCAATCAGCGTCGTGGTGTGAAGAAGAGATGATCCCACTGCGGCCCTTACTATGTCTACATCAGCATCTCCAAGTGAATTGACCACAGTGCAATCCCGTTCTTTCAGTTCATCACTTATCATGTGGATCAGTTTCTGTTTATTCAGATCTCTTGACAGGAACTCCTCCTTCTTACCTGAGAACTCTGTCTCAGCAGTGAAGTTGACAATGGGATGAATATTGTTTCCTCTTCTTTGATGTGTGTTGTCTTTAATGGATGGCCCATCCTCATAGCCATCAAACACAATGGTTGTAGCTGAGCCATAATGTTGGATGGTGAGGTCTGCATATGACTGTGCAATTTTACCATAGCTTTGTCCGTGCTTCCATTGTATTCGGTGAAGGAGTGAACCACCATCAAGAACATAATGCTCCGTTTCTGGTACAGAATCTAGGATTGCATCACTTGCATGATCACAGATCGCGTGCGCTAGTTGTGGTTTATCAGCTTTGCGGAAGACGTTTCCGGCTTCAAAGAGGGCAGGAGGGAAAGGACTGAGTTCGTAACGCATAACCTCCTCCAATGACAGCTCTCTAGTTTGGGAGACAATAAGGAAACGTTGAAAAAGAAGTGCAGAATCAATGATTCGATCAGGAGCAACCTTGATAGATGATTTTTGTCCAAGGGTTATGGCTTTATCCTTTCTACTAAATGAAAATGTGAATGCCGGCTGTCCGATCATTTTGTGCATGATGTTGCGTCCAACAGAGTCATAATCATGCACGTTCACTCCATCCTCAGCGACAACACCTGTAACAACATTCCTTAAAGAAGAGTCTGGAGAGAAAGGTGAACATATAGCAAGTTTTGAAGTGATCTTCTCCAGGTCAGCAGCATCCCTTTTCATCCTTGCCTCTGTTGAATCCTTGTGCTGTTCTGATGTTGTGTATGTCTGGTTTGAGAACTCCTGCATTGCGGTGTTATACTCTGATGTTATGCCCTTTGACATTGTCCAAAGGGATCTCTGATTGTCGGTCATTCCACTTCCATGTGTCATCCCTCCTGTAGTCTTCAATGACCTCATCAATGTTGTTTCGATTACAAGATCTGAGCTGAGGCCTGCCCATGATTGGCTGCTGCGACGGATAACATGAAAACCCTTTTCAAATTGTCTGAAGACATCTGGGTGGTTGATGTGAAGCTGACTCATCTCTTGGACATAAAAGTGTGCTGATTTCAAGTAATTGTAATGCCCAGCCGCAGCGAATATCGGCATGCATTCAGAAACAGCGCGTAGGTGCAAAAGCCAGGAACCTGTGCGATCTGCTGTTATCAGTGACCTAGCAACTTCTAACATGTGTTGGTAATTTAGCCACAACTGACTAGTTTTTGATCTATCACACAGTTCCATCTTCCTTTTTCCCAGCTCTTCATTTATTGTAATGAGGGTCTCTGATGTGAACACTGTTTCCAATGGCATTTCACCCTTAACTATTGAGGTATACATTGCTTCAGACTATTCAACCATTGCTGCAAATTCATGACTATCATCTACCATTTCTGATATTATCATGCGGTTAAGACATTTGTCAACCAGAAGATGGCCACGGAATGCTCTCTGAACTGATTTGCCTGTCATCATATGGGCTACTGAGTTCTCCCCATAGACTACCCCTAGAATGTCCTTAAGTCCTGTACCGTCCATCAGTGTACCAATTGCTCCTAGCAAATTCATAAATGTGTGAAATCCTCCTAGGAGCAGGACAAAGGACTTGAGGTGACTGCACTGTGGTGAATCTAGGATTATCTCTGCTGCTTTCCAATATAGGGGTTGGTCAAATGTAACTACTGGGGCAAGGTGGTGTTTGGATGCCAGACCACAAATGAACTCCAGTGTTGACAGAATGCATGTTTTGTCTCCGGAGTACATGTCTATCATTGGTAAGTATCTCACTGAAGACTGCCCTGGATGTTCATCTCCATTATGAATAATGTGCATCATCTTGAGAGCTGGAGAGTGCAAACACCTCTGTCAAAGACTAGAATGAAACTGGGGCTTAAATAACACTGCCAGGTCAGACACGCCCAGACATGCCCAAACACAGGACCAGTTTGGACGCCATCTTGAAAATGATGCCTTTCCGGAAGGTGTATTTTCCTAGATTTTTAGTATATTCACAAGCATGTCTAGAGGTACCAGAATCAAGTGAAAAAGCATAGTTATATATTTTTTTCTATTGAGATATATAGCCATTTTAAGCTTGGTCTGCCGCCATTTTGGAAGGTGTATTTTCCTAGATTTTTAGTATGTTAGTGAACATGCCCAGAGGTACCAGAATCAGTTGAGAAATCCTTTGCACCATATTCTCAATTTGAGATATAGCCATTTTAATATCTCCACCGCCATCTGGGACGCCATCTTGGAAATGGCGGCTTTCGGGGGGGTCGATTTTGGTCGACTTTTAGTATGTTATTTAGCACGCCCAATACTATCGGAATCCATCGAAAAACCTTTTGTATCAATTTTTTTTGGGTTAAGTGCTTTTTTTTCATAGATTGACTCGCCTAATATAACTTCATTCTTAGATGCTTCTATAGAAAGTAGGTAAAACAAAAGAAAAACGTTTTCTTTGCCCTATATAGGGGGGGGAAGAGTTTTATTTTATTATTTTCAAACCGACTTTCTATATTAGCAGCTGGGAGGTGCGCTGTTTTAAGTGAGCGTGGATTATTGAATTGATTGCTAATTTTATTACTGTCTGCCTTGTTTCCAACTGGTTAAGTTTAGGCACTCTTTTGAAGTCGCTCTCTTTCGAAGTTGGTTAAGGTTAGAGTTTGGAATCAGGGCTGGTGGTCTATCGCCCTGCTCTAAAGACAAACTCTAACCTTAACCAACTTCGAAAGAGTGCCTAAACTTAACCAGTTGGAAACAAGGCGGACAGTAATAAAATTAGCAATCAATCAATTCAATAGTCCACGCTCACTTAAAACAGCGCATTTCCCAGCTGCTTCTATAGAAAGAAAGACATTTTTTATTTTTATTTTGTTCCACAATGACTCAAGTCATGACCCATCAATTACATCATCCAACATTGTTTAAGAAACTAAGACATTCGCTGTGACAATCGTTTTTCATTTAGTCTTTATGACCCTATCACCATATCCTTTCGTAATGTTACTAGTGTCCGGCTTGTCCGCCATCTTGCTTTCACTTCTTAAAAACTCTCATGGCGGAGTGATAGTAATGCGGTTGTGGGCGGGTCCTGGGACCAAGAGCGTTGGGTTATGACAAATACCCACGTGTAAGTTGACTGTTTCAGCAATCAGAATCGAGAAATTTGCATGCCATTGTATAACCTGTCTTCTCTCTTGGCCAGATGTTGTCCTGGGAGGTCGGGAAGATCAACCCTCAGAAGCTGCCCAGTCTGAAGGGCACCATGACCCTGCAGGCCGGGGCCTCCAAGCCTGACGAGAACCCAGCCGTCAACATCCAGTTCAAGATCCAGCAGATGGCCATCTCAGGTACACATATATACACACACACGTATACATGTACACACACACACACGTATACATATGCACACACACACGTATACATATGCACATACACACACACACACGCACCCCCCCCCCCCCCAAGCACATGACTGCCTCACAAATGGGCAGTGGATTTATATGCCACTAGATGGCGCCAATTCCAACAATTGCAGTAGTTGCCTCAATGATTATTTCAATGCTGAACCATTTTCTAAAAGATTCATTAAAGGGGAACTATCTTATAAATGGCCTTTTTCAGTGTTTAGCATTGTTTCCTAGCTATGTGGACTTATATTAATATGATCTATGTCTCTAATTCTCATATTGGCGCATTCTTCCAATTCTCCTCTCACAATATTCACCCTCACTGAACTGAGTCATCTGAAAATGTGATGATCTGTGATGTCAGAGAGACACCGCTGCATGTTAATGTCCCAGATGCCACGAAGGCCACACAGTGGTTTAGGAGCCCAGCCTCAAAACGGCTCGAGATCTTGAGGTAGAAAAATGCTGTTTTTGAGGACTTGATTAGAAATACAAAACAATGAATTAAAAAAAATATATAATTACAGAGGTGTTCCATAAACTCACAGGAATTGTGTAAAAGTGCCCAAATAGTGAAAGAAATAGTAAAATAGTTCCCCTTTAACACATTCCCGGCCATTGGGGGCCGTCTAATCTCACTCTATGAGGCCAGCATTTCAAAACAGACTTGCATTGTGCGTGAGGCTGTTTGTAGAGTTAAATCTATACTTTATAGTATTGCTATCTGTCCATTCTCATTGTCAATTGAGACCATAAACCGTCCCTTCAAAATGGCTTAAAGAGAATTTTTTTTTCATCAATACGTTCTCATATTATAGCCTCGTGAATATAAGCGTTATATGGGATTTGGGCTAGTATATTTCCTGGAAGGCGAGATACAGGGCGCTAAGCTAATAACATTAAATCGAACAGCGTTTCGGCACTACAGAAGCTAGAGCTAAAACTCAAAATGCATATTGTCGGTATTCATGGTCCACCTTTGAACGCATGAAAGGGCGGGGCGGGGGACGTCGTTTCTGATTATTGATTACCAATAACCACGTTAGCCTCAGTAGCCACATTCGCTGATCGCCTGGTTGGCTATGATAACAAGGCCTGATCAGCATGTAATTTACATAAAAAAGATCTTACGTGGGCCGGTTGGATCCCCAAAAGGATTTCCCAGTTATCGATCGCCATCTGGTAGCTCGATATGTCCATTGGCTGATGATATATTCCTTTACTGCATAGTGAATTCGGCGTCGCAAAAGGTATTCCAAGCTACAGGCTACACGTATAGATTCCAACAGTAAACTCCATTCAAAGTAAAAGAAAAAAAGAAAGCACCGTTCTGCCACAGGGAACACTGCATTATCGAGACAGCGCCCCTACGAGGATCTGGCCGGTAATGCACTTTTCAGAATTCCAAGAGTGGGGTAAATCTGCAGTGCCGCTCGGTGACATTGAGTAGGTTATTAAAATGGAATAAAAGCCAAAACAACCTTGCCACAGACATGTCCGTGGTTGGCCCTCTACCGTTGGATCCGAAACACGGACATGTCCATGGTTGGCCGGGAACCATTTAAGGTTCATTGTCCTGGCTAAATCACTAATAGAGGCCTTTCACAGAATGTTTGGAATGCGCATTTGTGCTCCAAGTTGGAAGAAACAACATTTGCTATGTGCAAAACAATGGTTGCTATGGGTCAATACGAGAAATGAATCATCAAATAAATCCACACAAATTGTATAAATTGGTGTTTTATTACCGGATCTCTTGTAAACAAGTCACAGTGGAACAGTCATTTCATATTCTTCTAATGTTTTACCTACTCTACCACTGTATAAAAAATGGGGTACCAATGGTTACAGGCAGCCATGTTGGAAGATAGAGAACAACACAAACATTCCGCGAACGGCCTCCATTGGTCTATTGTTAAGTAAGGGATAATGTATAGCTACGAGGTCATTGTTGCAAAATAATTGACCGACACAGAGTTTAGAACACTGAGGCGCCGCGCCGAGGTGTTCTAAACGCAGTGAAGGTCAATTATTTTGCGACAATGATCGAGTATAGGCTATACATTATCCCGCTTATTACATGGCTAACTTACTAACAATATACCTAATTCATTTTACACCATCGACGAGACGAGATCAAATGCAGACGCAGTTGTTCTGTCAGCCCAAATAAAGTTATTATTATTATCGCCGGCAGGTCTGGTCTGATTGCACTGATGAGTGCAGCTGTGCATATGCTAAGCTTAGCTTTCGTGACTGCGATCTAAATGCTTGATTGTGATTGGTCAATAGCGCTAGTTACCCTTATCACCGGTGATTATTGCGTGTTGCCCATGGCAGCGGTCAGCTATAGAAAAATAATTCACCGCTGTCGGGGGCAACCGAGCGCTATTGACCAATCACAATCAAGCATTTCGGCGAATGTTAAAACGCCATGTAATAAGTATTGATATGCTGTGCTTCTGTATTGTTAATGGGATATGCAAATGAGGTGGTGTTTTTCTGCTTGTTGTCTCTCCTCTTGACAGGGTTGAAGGTGAACCGGTTGGATATGTACGGAGAGAAGTATAAACCTTTCAAAGGCATCAAGTACATGACGAAGGCTGGTAAATTCCAGGTCCGCACATAGACTCGCTGCTCTGGCCACAGGACCGGGCTGCTGCCTGCCGGCCAGTGAAGGCCTCGCTGAGCAGCAGAGGGGAACAGGGAGGCGTTGGTACATCTCCTGTGTGTTCATGTGTTTCAGGGTTTGTCCACACAAATGGTGGGCTCTCCTATAACAGTTCAGAATGGACCATTAACATGCAAACCTCTATTGGAAGTAACAGTTAATTAGAGGTGCACTGATAAAAAACAAACTAAGAGTAGCCTACGAGTGCAGAGTACTTTATTAAGTGGATCGGCCAATATTAGTACAGATCAGAGAGTACTTTCAATTCATGCTGACTATTGGCCATTATAAAACACTTGCAGGAGCACGTGCACCAATTGTTTTTTGTTTATACTTGGCACAGCTGGCAGTTTTGAGTATCATCTTCATTTCTAGACCCTGCTGGAAATTTTTTCTATTGAGCTAAAGTGCTGAATATTATTTGAATATCTGTGTCGATGCAGCTGCATTACTTGCAGAAGTACAAGTACTTAAACCAATACTACAGATACTATCAGTGCACCTCTATAGTCAATTATACAGAACACAGATAAGGAAGGTCACCTTACACTGTAATGTAATGCGTCAGCTTTTGTTGTGAGCTGTGAAACGGATCCATCCAGAACCGTCACATGGCATCACGTCCCCTTGGGTTCCCTCTGGTTCCTCTTGTGCTGAGGAGGACTGTTCCTTCCTCCTCCTACCTCCCCTCTGCTTCCTCCTCCTACCTCCCCTCTGGTTCCTCCTCCTACCTCCCCTCTGGTTCCTCCTCCTACCTCCCCTCTGGTTCCTCCTCCTACCTCCCTCTGGTTCCTCCTCCTACCTCCCCTCTGGTTCCTCCTCCTACCTCCCCTCTGGTTCCTCCTCCTACCTCCCCTCTGGTTCCTCCTCCTACCTCCCCTCTGGTTCCTCCTCCTACCTCCCTCTGGTTCCTCCTCCTACCTCCCCTCTGGTTCCTCCTCCTACCTCCCCTCTGCTTCCTCCTCCTACCTCCCCTCTGGTTCCTCCTCCTACCTCCCTCTGGTTCCTCCTCCTACCTCCCCTCTGCTTCCTCCTCCTACCTCCCTCTGCTTCCTCCTCCTACCTCCCTCTGGTTCCTCCTCCTACCTCCCCTCTGGTTCCTCCTCCTACCTCCCTCTGGTTCCTCCTCCTACCTCCCCTCTGGTTCCTCCTGACCGCATGGGACCGTCACCACGGATACTCTAGATCAATTGTCCATCTCTAGTTGAGGTTATGGTGGGGAGTGAGGTCTCCAGCAAGGTTAGGGTTAAGAGTTAGGTTTATAAATGGCGTCCCTGTGTTGGTACTTTGATCCAGAAGGTCCCTGGCGACTCCCTTGATCACATTTCTTCTGATTCCTTGCTTTTTTTTTTTTTTTTTTACATTTTCTTCCAACAATATTGTTTTTGTTTTTTTACTTTTACATTCCCTCTTGTTCTATTCTCATGCTCCTACCTCTTGATTATTTCATGTCTTTGTCAGCATCGCTGTAGTCGGCACACTGGTATGTGACATTAGGTAGATTAATATTTACATGCATATTAATCTTCCAGTATTATATGGGATACTTGAGTATTCTGTCTATGAGTGGGTGCATGTAAACACTATCCTTCCAATAGCCGGGATAGGCTTGTATTCAGAATATGAACGCTAGGATATACTGATATTGTGGCGGCTACGTGGCGTAGTGGGCAAGGCGCTCGCCACAAATGACGGAGACGCTGGGCTTGCCTGTTTGAGCCCAGCGCTCCACATTGCTTTCAGTTTAGCTGGTCGTTCATACTAATACACATTGGCCGTATTAGGGGGTGGGAAACTGATGGGTGGGGATCGGGCGTTGTGGACAGCGACTCCTACAGGTCGGTTGGTGCGCCTGCGCAGTAGAATCACGAAGTGTCGGGGGCAGCGTGAGCCTCCCACGCGTTACTCCTCGCCACTGAGAGATCGAGCTGCGCAGGTGAAAAGATGCGACTGCTGTTACCTCAAGTACCGGAGGGGACTTGTGCTATGTATGACTTAGTCCACATTGCAGCCGGCTTGTGGGAGGCAAGAAACAGCGTTCGTGACAGGGGAGGGTTGAATTGGATGATACGGATGGGAGAAAATATAGAAAATGGGAGAAAAAGTGGATAAAAAAAAAAGGATATACTGATATTGTTAACACCATATCCTGCTAACTGTTGGGTTTTGTGGTCTGTGAGAGTTCTATATCTATATAATCGGTCACAATATTCCATGTACTCATGTATTTGGTGGTATTGGTAAACGGGATATGAAAATGCATATAACACTTTATCCCGTCTCTAACCGTAACCAGGATATGAACTAGTATCCAGAATATTAATGTGCATGTAAACTCACTCACTGAATCCGTCCTTTTGAATCCTACACTACAACATCCGCTGGTGGTAACATTTCCTTTCAAAGTGAATGTTTGTAAAGTTGTGTGTTATTATTATTGTGTTGATTTCCTGTGAGATTTCAGGTAGACTGCTACCCATTTTATTCACACCAATGACTTATTTATTGATATGACGGACAACTGAATATGATCCAATTGCTGAAGCACTATCTATGCCTTGTATACTGTAGAGCCCTTCTAAATTAAACTTTTTAACACTTTATAATAATATAAGAAACCTGTAGAAGCTTGAATTTTGCCCTACTGTACATTAAAGTTCAGTCCATAACAATAATAAATTATATATATATTAACTATTGCTTTGAGGTTAATTTCTGCTACTGACAGAAGCAACCACATGGCTTATTGTGTTTCATTCAGATGTAATTTTTTTTTTTTTTTTTTTTTTTTTTTACAACTCGAAATCAACACTGCATTTTCCTCATCTTTGGTTTTGGGCAGAGAGAAAGGGACGCAACAAACATCATTGTTTCTGTGGCCAAATGTATTGTGATCATTACTGATGTTGGTTTATTCCCCAGCCTTATTTGGCCCCATTATGACCATTGACCAACAACATGAACTGTGTCCTTCCCTTACAGTTATCATAGACAGTGGATTGGGTTTCTGGAAGTATGTATATACTGAGTGATGTTGCTCTCACTGTGATGCACAGGAAGGTAACTACCAAGAATGTTCAAGGTTTGCATTTATGTTTACAAAATTTAGTTTGTCAATATTTTGAGTTTTACAATGGTGTTAAAATAAAGAGAAATATATTTGAAGTGCTATCATTTTTGAAAGGTTATTGAACTATGAATTGCTTTTCAGTCCAGTGAAACATGTTATGTTGCTCCAGTACATTGGACTTAATCTATTTTTCCACCAAACTTTCATCTTTAATTTGAGGGTTGGTTCATATCGGGTGAAGCATGTAGGAATTATAGCCCTTTTTATACATGGCCCCCCATTTGAAGGGACCAAAAGTAACGAATTAACAGAAAATTAAGTCATCATATTTAATATTTGGTTGCAATCAATTACTGCAGGGTCTGCAACCCTTAAGTGGTAATTTGTGAAATATTTTTTGATAACAAAACAAACCAGCGCCCCTCAATACATTTGAATGGGACTTAATAGGATTTTAGGTCTACAGTAGACTTCTGAGTGTCATGTTGGCCATGGGGATTCAAAGACTGGACTCTCGTCTATCACTCAAATTCATCACTAATGATATAGATATGACACTCACTGTCCTTTATGAGAAGGTTGGTTGGCTCTCTCTGATGGAGTGGCGTAACAAACACTATTTGTAAAAATTGTAAGGCCCTTATTGGTAAGCTACCTCCTTACACTACATCATTATTGGAATGGAATTTTGGAACCTATGGAGCCCATTCTATAGTGACTGGCTGGTCCTTAAAGGAACACGCCAACATTTTGGGAAAATAGCTTATCGTCTTCTCCAGAGAGAGAGACAAGAAGATAGATACCAGTTTCCCCTCTGTGCGTCCAGTAGAATGTTATTGTTCAGTGAATAGAAGCGGACATAGCCGGTTAGCCTTCGGGAGAGGTGTTAGTTGGACAATGCCTAGGCTAACCGGCCATGTCCGCTTCCATTCATTGTGCTAAGCTAGGCTAATGTGCAGCCAGATAGCTTTCTACTGAACGCACATAGAGGAAACTGTTATCCAGCTTCTTGTCTCTCTCTGGAGAAGACGATAAGCTAATTCCCCAAAATGTTGGCATGTTCTTGGGTCCCCACTCCACTGTTTGATTTCTTCTATTGTCTTCCAGAGTAGAATTGGGCATGAAAAACGCTTTTCCCCCCCTGTTGTTTCACTTATAGGGTGATGATTTATATTTTCTTTAAACTCTTGGGGACTCGACAACATAACATAATCAGAAAACAACAAAACGCATTTCTCTGGACCCAGACTTATGGACGACTGCACTATATGTATATTTAATATGTAGCCTATAATTGTCATTTGGATGTGTTGTTTATTTCCCCTTTGAATGAAGGCCTTGTGGTTTTCCTGGTTAGCAGAACAGACACACTGTGGTCACGCATGGTTGCACTGCCTGCTCTGCACCCAAATTGCCCCTTGCTACAAATATGATTACGTCACTAGAACCAGTGGTTAACTCTCTCGTTCCTCTGATCGAACTCCACTCCGTAATTTGCTGATCACTTTAACCTCTTCGCAACATTTTCTTCTCCCCCCCCCCCCCCCCCTCTTTGCTTTTTTAACTCTAACCAGACCTCATACCTCCGGAGAGAGGAAACATACGTGGAGTGTGCGTTGAACAAAAAAATAATACTAATAATAATAATAATAAAAGGAGTAAAAAAGGTTACGCTAAAGACTTACGCACAGGTAATAATATTATGTATTTGTTTAACACTTGGGATGCGTGGTGTATTGTGAATCGTTTTGGGATGTTTTAGATATCCAGTAACTTTTTCATAACTTATCTTTTTTTAAATAACACTTTTGTAATTGTATTGTCGTATCCAGAATACTTTATGTTTTGTTTTTTGTTTTGCAAGGGGGCTCAAACGGAAAAAAAAAAGTTGAAGAGGAACAGAGAAGCACTTAAAGAATACCGGCACGCGTGGTATGTTGTTGGTCTGTTCTTCTCACCTACGTGATTATTTCATGTTAGCCTTGCGGTGCTGTTGAGAAAAAAAACAACAACAACAACAACAACAACAACAACAACAACAACAACAACAATAGCCTAAACCTGGATGTGTATTCAAACGAGTGAAAGTGGCGAGTTTCCCCCCACTAAAGCAATTCGGCAAGTCAAATGACCTCATCGCTTATTAATAGATAATGTGTTTGGTCAACAATGCTACTGTTTGCAGATAAAGACCACATTGCAAATCCATTGACGCTTTGTTTTATCTGATTTATTTCGTAATCGTTCCTTTGATCATTAGCTGGCTCCCCGGAGTGATATGTAGGAAACGGGGATTTGTTGTTTTGTTTGTGTGTCCCGACTCCCCCCCCCCCCCCCCCCCATATTTACACCTTTAATGATAACCGGCTGCTCCCCCCTGACATCGCTAACACACACTGACTGTATGAAAGTGCGACATCCTTGCGCCATTGGAGCCCCGGTATAAAATACAGAATAAGCCACGTGCACTTGGGAAGTTGGAAGAGTGAGAGTCCTATAGTTTTGCGAGATCATTTTAGACTATTTTTGTATCACACTGTCACACAAACAGTACTGTAGTATCTGTATGTCATAAATGTATAGATGTAGCAGTGCTGTCTATCTGTCATGCATCATGTATGTCATGATGAATTGAAAATGGGGGACCCTGATGTAAACAAGACGAAAGTCTTTCTCTGGTCTGCATCCCCTTAACAATTGTGTGTATTGAGCTGTACTGTATTGTACCCATTCTGCAATCTGTTAATCACATTTTCAATCAATCAATCAATCAATGCGTGGTTGGTTGCGCTCTCTTGTTATATACACTTTTTGGTATAGCAGCGGGCCAGTCATAAAGGCGAAGTGAGTGACATTCATCTCTTAATTAAACTTAGTAGAAATCTACATTGATTGCACCTCAGCTGCTTTTGAATACATGTGAATAAATGCAGAGTGGTTTGTTAGTAAAAATGCTCCTGACCCTAAATAAAATCACATTGGTGCAATGGCCTGCCATACATATAGTATTGAATTGAGTGTCCGAGCATTATTCGTGGTTAACCCTTTCACAGTGCCACACTACAGAAGGTTATTAACCCTTTACTATCACACTACTACCGACGGTTAACCTGCTGTCGTGTGGCAGTGAAAGGGTTAACCTTCTGTGTATTGTCGCAGTGAAAGGGTTAACCATTTGGTAGTGTGGCAGTGAAAGGGTTAACCTTCTGTGTATTGTCACAGTGAATGGGTTAACCGTTTTGGTAGCGCGGCAGTGAACGGGTTAACCTTCTGTGTATTGTCGCAGTGAAAGGGTTAACCGTTTGGTAGTGTGGCAGTGAAAGGGTTAACCTTCAGTGTATTGTCGGTCGCAGAGAAAGGGTTAACCATTTGGTAGCGTGGCAGTGAAAGGGTTAACCTTTGGTGTATTGTCGGTCGCCGTGAAAGGGTTAACCGTTTGGTAGCGTGGCAGTGAAAGGGTTAACCTTCGGTGTATTGTCGCAGTGAAAGGGTTAACAGTTTGGTACTAGTGCAGCAGTGAACGGGTTAACCTGTGTATTGTCGGTCGCAGTGAAAGGGTTAACCATTTGGTAGCGTGGCAGTGAAAGGGTTAACCTTCTGTGTATTGTCGCAGTGAAAGGGTTAACAGTTTGGTACTAGTGCGGCAGTGAACAGGTTAACCTTCTGTGTATTGTCGGTCGCAGTGAAAGGGTTAACCGTTTGGTAGCGTGGCAGTGAAAGGGTTAACCTTCTGTGTATTGTCGCAGTGAAAGGGTTAACAGTTTGGTACTAGTGGCAGTGAACGGGTTAACCTTCTGTGTATTGTCGCAGTGAAAGGGTTAACAGTTTGGTACTAGTGCGGCAGTGAACGGGTTAATTGGAGGGATGTGGGATGATGATGTAATGCCTCTAGCTCTACGTCACGTGGTCACACCACTCTCACAGCAGCAGGTGAGCTATTCTGGAGGAGAGGAGCGTGGCTTCTGGAGCGCGCCAGTCGTTGACATGAGTCAATTTAGCTGACGACGTTTTTTTTTTTTATCCAAATCGACTTAAACAGTTCTGTAAAACAGGTCAGCAGGAAGGGTACAACTCTGGCAGCTATAAGTAACAATGTTCGTCAAAACTTGAGTGCATATAAAGACGTACTAGCATAGTAGGTAAGGTTAGTAGTATAAGCAAGGGAGATTATTTAGTGGCAAAGTGCATGATAATACGAAGGTGAGTCACCCTGGCTAGAAATATGTTTCAAGTAGTTGGTGTTGTTAACAAGTCTTTCGACTATGACATGTTGTGTTTGTTTGATACTTGCATTGCATTTAATTGTAATTCTCAATGCACAGTCAAAGCTGTTGCTGCCTTCAAATGGGGTCGTCGTGTTTTGCGTGTTCACGAGAGAAGAGTCCATAGTCTTGACCCACAGTTGTGGTATTGTAAGTGGGGGAAATGGCGGAAGTAAATTATTGTAAATGTAGTCTTTCTTCGTAAATTAATAATATATCTTTGCAAAATATTCATATCCCCAACGGTCTCATCGTTTTCCTCTGCCATTATGATCAGTGATGCAGTGGGCAGTGGCCATGCCACGCGGTATCCGTCCCAGCAGTTTTCGCGCGCACCGATGTATGTATGTAGTTCAAGCTTCAGAATAAGTGTTAAAAATGGCCAGTCTTGCATGATAAGTAATAAATAGGTATGACTTAATACAATTGTACAAGTACACAATGCATTACTATTTAAAATTGTAATATTAAAGTGACCAGAGCAAGAAAGTGAAAGTGAAAGTGGCTGGTGCAGTTCAGATCAATTGGTTTACTTCCTCTTTAGGCAGATATGTTTGACAGTGGAACACAAGTGGAACTTTGTCCCAACTCTGCGTAGGATAATTAAATCTTTAGCCTCAGTGGCTTCGAGGTGCATTGCCCATGTAGCAACTGTGTCCTCACACACCCACTTGAACACCAAGCACTGTCTCAACTTCCAGTGTTGGGCAAGCTACTTGGAAATTGTAGTTTTTATTTTGTGAACCAACTTCATTCCAAGTAAATTCTATCTCAGTGATCAATAAAACTGTCAAACAGGCAAATCAAATCAAATCAAACACACACACGTTAATGTCCCCATGGGCTGGACACGTCTTCTTTAAACAAGTAGAGAAGAAACATCACAGGGCGGCTGGGTGGCGCAGCGGACATTGCGCTCGCCACCAACGCACGAGACACCGGGATCGAATCCAGCTGTTGGCGTTGCCTCCGGCTTGGGCCGGCCGTGATACTACAGTGTCGGTTGGGGGACGCCTGCACAGCAGAGACAGGAAAATGGCGGGGGTAGTGTGAGCCTCCCACACGTTACACCTCGCTAAATGAGAGTCCGCGCTGGCAGGTGAAAAGATGTGACAGACTGCCTCCATATGCATCGGAGGGGACATGTGATGCAAGGCTTCTATCCTCCCTACAACCGGCCAGTGGGTGGCACATGTGAGCAACGTTCAAGACAGGGGAGGGGAGAATTGGCACGGCAAATTGGGATGGGAGAAAAATAGAAAAAGAGGAGGAAAAAGTGGATAAAAAAAGAAGAAAAAAAAAAGAAGAAACATCACAATAAATCAAGAACAAAACAAAAAAACACCATGAAATCCAAAATAAATAACACTCCCAGACATACCCCCGTGAAGGTAAGAGAAAATTCACTAAAAACTTAGCAATAGGAAAAAAGCACCACAAGCAATGTGGAGGAGAGAAACATTAGAAGGGCCGTTCAAGGGGGGATCTCCCTTCTTAGATAGGCAGGCAAAAAAAACATTTTCATTTCAATTGTTTATTATACAATATGCTGTGTTCTCACTTACTGCTCCAAAACCAAGCAAACATGTGCTCCACATAATAACAAAAGGTGTTGAGAGTGTGTGTATGTCCATCTATGTTTGGTTGTGTGTGTGTGTGTGTCAGAGATGCTCACAAGTCATTTTATGCAAGTCCAAGTCAAATCACAAGTCTTTGGGGCACAGTGCAAGTCAAGTCTCAAGTCTTTGACCATGAGTCCAAGTCAAGTCTCAAGTCTCTTTTTGGAATAATATGTATTTAATCCACTGTGCATCAGGTTAGAAATAAACTACAGGTATGTGCAACATGGTTATTTCTAGGGAATGCACTTTGTTTTGCAAAAATTATCTCTAATTGATCCATTTAAGAAATCTGTTGAATAAAATAATTTTATGTTTTATCTACATCAATGTATCGATAAGGTCACTTTAGAATATAATACTGCACTGCAATTAGGGCTGAACGATTAATCGATTTTAAATCGAAATCGCGATTTGAAATGATGCAATTAGCAAATCGCAACAACAAAAAACGCAATTTCTTCTTTTAAATTTAACCAGGAAGTCCCATTGAGATACAAGATCTCCTTTGCAAGTTGTTGTTATTGTTGTAGGAACAGTTTGGGAGAGGGAGGTAAGGGGTTTTAGATTGTGTGTTGTGAAGTTTAGACTTCAGAGAGGGAGAGTAAAGTACAGAAAAAAAGGTACTGTTGGGTACCAGTATCGATTCCCAGGTAAAAAGAAAAAATGTCAGGCTCGGTGTCCCGGACGCGTGAATATTAAAGGCAACCAACTTGTGTTCAGCTTTTCTCTGATTGGCCACGAGCCCACGCCGCTAGCCCGCCGCGAGTGCGGCAGGAACTTTAAGTTCCCTGGTGCAAAATAAATCTGGTAGTTCGTTTATGACGTTAATTAATAATAAACACTGTTAGGACTCTTAATAATAAACACTGTTAGGACTATCTGACTCTTAATAATAAACACTGTTAGGACTATCTGACTCTTACTAATAAACACTGTTAGGACTATCTGACTCTTAATAATAAACACTGTTACAGTGTGGACTATCTCGATTCACGCGTCACTACTGTAACTAGAAACTCTGGGTGTCACTGTACATCAGTGTGGAACTGTACGCTGTAACGTTATGCGCACCAATGGCTGTCGCTTATCAATGACTTCGCGACAGCCATATTAGACACATAGCCATAATTTAAGATATAGTTTATGCATTCGCAAATATGAGAGCTCTGTCATTGAAGTGGGTGGTGGCAGTGTAACAGCATTCACCCTGATGTAAAGTAGCGATTTTTATTGTTTTGTCATGCCAAACCAATTACATAATCCAACATATGTGTAAAGAAACAACATATTCCAGTTAACGGTATATTTTTTAATGATTCATTACGGTATAAATTAGGTTAACTGGAGCTGTGGAGGCTGCTTGCTGAAGCGCCAGCGGGGCGATGCGGTGGTTTGTCCCCGCCTTCCGTGCGCCGCCGCCGGCTTGACTCAGTCCAGCTCCAGCAGCAGCGGCCGTGCTCCGTTGTAGAAGCCCTTCAATGACAGAGCTCTCATATTTTGCGAATGCATAAACTATATCTTAAATTATGGCTATGTGTCTAATATGGCTGTCGCTTATCAATGACTTCGCGACAGCCATATTAGACACATAGCCATAATTTAAGATATAGTTTATGCATTCGCAAATATGAGAGCTCTGTCATTGAAGTGGGTGGTGGCAGTGTAACAGCGTTCACCCTGATGTAAAGTAGCAATTTTTATTGTTTTGTCATGACAAACCAATTACATAAGCTGGCTCTCATATTTGCGAATACAACAGCGTTCACCCTGATGTAAACAAAACAAGTCATTGGGAAGCGGCGCAACTCTCTGCCGCGCGGCAGCGTTGTCACGCAACACTCTGCCGCGCGGTAGCGCGGTCACGTGGCCGTGTGGCCAATCAGAGAGGCTGAACGAAAGGCTGAACACAAGTTGGTTGCCTTTAATATTCACGCATCCCGAACAGACCCACCGCGTAGGCCAGATGCAAGCCGCATTTTACAATAAACCTCTGTGGGGCTGCTTATTTTTTTCAAAATTATAATCGCAAATTTAATCGCAATCGCAATATCTGTCCGAAAAATCGCAGTTAGATTATTTCTCAAAATCGTGCAGCCCTAACTGCAATATGGAAAAAGGACAGCTTTATTTCTGTAGCTGTCTACCCTTCATCTGTTGTTACCTTGATAGGGTCATGCATGTAGGCTAGCCTACCAAACCACTTACGCTACATATGATTTGCCTTCTCCATTGTGACTGGTCTTGGACACCACAATATGATTATTGTTGTTCATCAATTAACACAATCTTTATAAAGTAAATAATTGTTGGCAATAATACTAGAGCAGCACATTGTTGAAGGAAGTTGGGTTCAGGTAGAGACTATGGTGTTGAATGAAGTTGGGTTCAGGTAGAGGGAGATTGGTGTTGAATGAAGTTGGGTTCAGGTAGAGACTGGTGTTGAAGGAAGTTGGGTTCAGGTAGAGACTGGTGTTGAAGGAAGTTGGGTTCAGGTAGAGACTGGTGTTGAAGGAAGTTGGGTTCAGGTAGAGACTGGTGTTGAAGGAAGTTGGGTTCAGGTAGAGAGAGACTGGTGTTGAAGGAAGTTGGGTTCAGGTCAGGGGGCGAAACTAGAGCCTGCCACCCGCCATTCGCGCTCAGTTTTTACGTTTGGCGCCTCCCACTGAGAGGTCTGCCCGCCGTGTGGCGGGCAATCAAATAGTCACGTGAAAACCGAAAATCATGATCCAATTCTGAGCGGAGTTCTCACTCGCTGTCTCAGCACAGACACGCAGCGCATTGCTGCTCCTACCCCTCCCGCACCTGTTTCTGTATGCTGCTGCATGTAAACAGAGGCTATTGCCTCGGACAGTCACTGTGACTGACGTTAGTCTAGTCAGAGGGACCTCCGTGAGCTGATGTTAGCTACTGTTACAAAATGACCCAGTCAACTATTCACTTAGTTTAATACATGAGGCATTGTGTAACGTTATCCAGCTGGCTAGCTACTGATAGCTCCCGACATCAACAACTGCTCCAGCAAGTGTCCAGTGCATAATACCTCCGTTGGCTAGGTAGCTCATGTTAGCCCACGTTAGCTCACTAGTCACTACGAAATGTCCCAGTAAACTAAATAGTTCAGAGGCGTTGTCCCAACGCCATCCAGCAGTAGCTACAGATAGCTCCTGACATCAATGTCCTACAACATGCGTATTCGAGCCCATGGCTTACATCGCATGAGGGCTGCTGAATAGGGTCCAGGTGCAGCGCAGGAGAATCCTTTCATGTCCAGCTGCAGCGCCGGAGAATCCTTGCTGGTAATAATAATCACTTTATTTGGGCTGACAGAGCCACAGAACAACTGCGATTTGTAAAATGAATTAGGTATATTGTTAGTAAGTTAGCCATGTAATAAGTGGGATAATGTATAGCTATACTCGGTCATCATCGCAAAATAATTGACCTTCACTGACGTTTAAAACACCTCGCCGAGGCGGCTCGGTATTTTAAACTCCGTGTCGGTCAATTATTTTGCGACAATGACCTCGTAGCTATACATTATCCCTTACATATTTGCTCTCTTCCTCATGCTTCTCAAAAATGATTATTTACTGAATACATAACTAGTGATTGAAAGCCAAGATCAATTTCACCAGTGAAATTCTATTTAATTAATTTGCCATAGGGCATAGCTATAAAACAAATGGCAACCAATCCATGTTAGAAGGAAAAAAAGCTGTTACATAAATGAGCTGATTCTAGCAATATATCATAGTAATTCCAGTGCCAGATCATCTGACTCAGGTTTTTATGTAGTATGTATGTAGCCTACATTTGTTCTTCATAGACTAAACAGGCTTTCAATACGCATTCATAGAAAGTGAAATGATTCCTGTGGGCTTGAGAAAGCGCAACTTATAGGCTGCTTTCCAACACGACCACCAGTGGCATAGTGTCAGGTTACAGGAGTTATATTCGAAGAACAGCAGAACTGTAAATTCAAAAGATATTTGCCTAATTATTTTGTACACTTGCCCAGCTCATTAATATCTGTAACGGATGCGAATGAGTAGATAGGGTTGGGTACCGTTCACATTTGAACCGATACCGGTACCTGTGAATTGATACCGGTACCCAACGGTACCTTTTTTCTGTACTTTAGTCTAAACATTTTGTATTTATTTAGAACAATTTGTTAATATATATATATAATATTGCAGCGAATGTTGTCTGCATCTAGCTTTGTAAAGTGTAACCACACTTGCGACCGTTTTTAGCTTGCCATTGCCCCGACTGCTTTGTTGTTGAATCAAGTCAAATCCTACGTAAGCGTGTATTGTTTGCGTGTATTGTTCGCGTGAATGTGCGGCACACTTCATAGGTTTCGTTTTGCGGTAAACGGAACGTTTGACATCATCAGACTTAAAGAAATAAAAATAAATAACTGGTGTGGATCTCATGTGAATCGGTACTCGGTAGTACCGACGTGATTCTGTCGATACCCTTAAAAGTACCGGATTCTGTGAATGAATGAAAACTTTATTAACAGATTGCAGAATGGGTACAGTACAGTACAGCTCAATACATACAATTGTTAAGGGGATGCAGACCAGAGAAAGACTTTCGTCTTGTTTACATCAGGGTCCCCCATTTTCAATTCATCGTAACATATATGACATACATGACATACAGATAGACAGTACTGCTCCATCTATACATTTATGACATACCAGATTTGCAATTACAGTACTGTTTGTGATACAAAAAGAGTCCAGAAAGAAAAGAGTATATACATTAGGCGTGGAAACTGTACATTGGATTGGGTAGGTGGGGGTGGGGGGGGACTGTACATTGGAGGTGGTTGGGGGGGGGGGGGGGGGGGTTGGTTAGGAGTGGGGGGGGGGGGGGGGGGGGTTGGGTAGGAGTGGAGGGGGGGGGTTGGGTAGGAGGGGTGGGTGGGGGACACTGTACAACTGTACAAACAACACTGTACATTGGATTATTGACAAGACCATACTTGGTAATTTACTGTACATTGGAGGGGGTTGTGTTCGGACATTTACAGGGGCCAGTTTCGAGTTGCAGTCTCCCTTAGGTGTTTTTTGAGAGTGTTTTTGAAAGTGGGTAGTGATTCACATTCCTTTACAGCTTTGGGTAGGGCGTTCCACATTGATGTGGCATAATTGCGAAACGTGTTTAGTCCCTTGTTTGAGCCGAATCTGGGTTTAACATGATTTGTGGAGCTCCCTCTGGTGTTGTGATCGTGGTATTCACTGACCTTTGGGAAGTATTTTGTCATGTACATGGGTACCTTGGTCGTGTAGTGTATCTTGTAGACCAGGCCCATTGCAAGTTGCTGTACTCTGTCGTCTACTCTAAGCCATCCTAGGTTGTCAAAGTGGGCAGGGGTGAGGTGGGTTCTAGGAGTAAGGTCAAGCAGTAGTCTGACCAGTTTGTTTTGAGATGTTTGTAATTTTGTTTTTAGCGCCTTTGAGGTGCTTTGGTACCATGAGGTGCAAGCATAGTCGTAGTACCCATCCCTTTGTGTAGATAGATGCAGGGAGAGTGGTTGACGAACTCTCCTGCGTAAAGAATGCACACGGCAGGCCAGGCGCATGCACACGCTTGGATGACTGCTCATTTTGTTCAATGCAGGCACAATGCACACAGTGTTACCTTAGCTGTTTTACTTCAGAGCTGCTGCAGTGCTTGAGCTTCAGCGATGCCTGTGAAAACGTAGCTTTGGTGGAAGCTGCTGCACTACTTCATCAATAAAAGAGCTTCGCTACCGAAAAAGCGATTCAGAGAAAAAAAAACACTGCCACCACGCTACTGAGAAATGTAGTTAAACTAGTAACGCCACTACTGCCCAACACTCTGGACTTCCCATGTCGAGACCACAAACTCACAAATTCCATTTGAAGGCAGCATATGAACTGAGGTAGCAACTGTGTTTTTTTTTGTTCACCACACAATTTGATTTATTGATGGTTGACTGGAGTCTGTGGCCATGGGACAAAGGCTGCTGTCGTGGGCATCAATGAACCCCCCTTGCATTCAGGGAGACTAAACAAAGCCCCCCTCCTCTTGGGGTGTACCATTAAAGTTCAGCATCTTCTCAAACTGTTCACGTATGGGCTATCAGGCCAGCCTGTGCATGACTTGACAGCTGTTTGTGGAAACCACCAGACAGCATCGAAATGTAGTGTCCAGGGAACAAACTTAACTTTTTGACTTACCAGCCATTTGGCTGGTAGATTTTTAATAGTACCAGCCGGGCAGATTTTTTACCAGCCAAAAATTATAAATAGCTTTTTAGTATATCGCCATGTGTTATTATTACATATAATACTCTCATATGCTATTTTCAATTAATATCATAAACAACATAAGGAATATTAGCATAATTTTTTGTGGACTGAAGGAATGAGTCAGCGTTAATAGTTTTAAATGCAAATAATTTATTGAAACATAGAAGTGGGGTCGGGACACACACACACACACACTGTGTTTCAACTCACCACCCCCGCATCATATTGTAGTCTGTCTTCAAACTTCCACTCCTCTCGAAACTTTTTTATATTTGAATATCAACATTATCTGTCCATCCTCAGTAATCCTCAGTTTACTATAATATACTCCTGTCCTGAGTCCTGACTAGTGACTCGGCCGTCTTTCCAAACGCACGCACACACACACACACAGGGAAGGGGAGAGTGCCCCCCCCCCATTTCCCTTTCCTCAGTGCTGTTCACTATGGCTCTGTCTCGTCTGATCATCAATGTTGTGAAGGGCCAGATTAAACCGAATATATATATTTATTTATATATATATATTTAATTGTATTTGTATATTCTCTAATATTCCCTGATATCCCTTGTATATTCCTTGTACAATATGCATTGAATATCCATTCTAGCCTACTGAACATCCCATAATAGTCTCCATTCTACTATTGGTCGAGACCTTGGTGCCAGGCTGCCATACCCCTCAGACCCAGTTCAAACGTACCGCTCCACATGTACGAACAAGTCCTAGTTCCGCGTAGGAATCTGACTACCGCACCACTAATGGGACTATTTGTTCATAGTGCGTATATATACTGCGCTACTAAAGTAGGACTTCCTTTTCAGTCCAGTTTCTTACCCTCCAATAGAGTCACAGACGTAAAGCCTCCCCGCGACGCCACGTGTGGGAGTAAGGCCAAGTTCGCCTACCATCGGTATTGAGACATCGTGTATATTAATATTTGAATAGTCATATTTGGCACTATATCGTCGAGTTGGACGTAGTCTATTAAGCTAATAATAGTCTGTTAATATATAGTGCTTCGTGCGGTGAGAATACTACCGTAGTCAGTACCCCATCGTTTCGGGCAGAGAACTGGCTGCTTATCCAGGGTGGTTGACCCCACGTGAAGCTGCACCCGAGGAGCCCCAGAGCCGACGAGCGAGTGGACCTGTATACCGGATTATTCTACCGACGACAGCCCGCCTTCCCAGGCACGGATTATGCTTTGTATACTTTGATTATTCCATGGATAAAGACCCCCGACACTGCCGTGTGTTGGAACCCCCCCCCCTGGAGAGGACGCAAGGTGAGGAGACGCTCTGCAAGACGAGGTCGCTTCACGTCTCTCCCCCGTGGACCGGAGAGAGCCGGCTCACAGAGAGTCCACCTGCTTTCATCTGTGGTCCAAGGATCGCCGGCGCATTGAACGGCACTACAGTGGGTTCACCTGGGATACCCTTGGCCGGATGAGGCAGCCGGATTCTACCCCCCCCCCCCTCCTACTCCTGTCGGCTTACAAGCGACCGGATTAACCCCCCCTAGTGTGTCCAGTATATAATCATTAAAGTATCATTGCTGTTATTCCTTAAACTATTCCAGGTCGTATATGTACCACCTGCGCCTTCAGAGATTGGACATTCTCTATTGATATACCGACGAATACTCTTGCCATAAAAGTGCATACTAATTTCCATTCATAAATGTGATTGATTTGATTAAGTGCTTGCTCTACACACCATCGCTGTGTAGAAATAAAGACCTATTTCTAATTCGTACATTTGTGTTGGATCCGTTTCATCTACGTGACAGTGTTCATCATAATATATTTATGCCGAGTACTGGGTGGCCGAATATTAAGTACAAAGGTAGTGGTAGTAAGTATCATATCTAGTAATACAGTCAGGGAATTGTACCCCTCAGTTACAATTGGTCCTTCGAGCCGGAGGGTAATCAGTGTAATATTAATATAGTGTTATTAATATTGAAATGGCCTATGATGAACACTCCACGAAACGATCCTCCTAACCAACGCCCGCAGCGCGAACGACGGCTCCCTCAGTACTTAGAGGCCTACGCTGTCAGTCAACAACCTAGTCTTCTACTAACAGTAAACGCGGTAAAACTAGAAAGTAAAAGTATGTCTAACCCCAACGCCCAGACTACCCCGACCATAGAGGCCCCTACGGGTTCTAATGTAACTGACCAAGTTCACGGTGGGGACCAGTGGGAACCAGACATGACTTCACACCCCGCCAGTACTGAAGAAGTAGTCCCCGATGAGTCCCGGGAGGAATACAACGCTACCGAGACAGAACTCGGCACGGAAGAAGACGGGGAGAGCACCGTGGAGATAGAGCTCCAAGGCTCCACAAGGAGTACCCCGAGGGAAGGCTCCCCTATACAACCGCCTTCTCCCAGCGAGGCAGAGAGGACCCTACAGCAGGCCTTCCTCATCAGCCTGAACGCCGCTGCTGAACGCGACCGACTGCAGATCCAGCAGCGGAGCGAAGAAGAGCATATACGTCTAGAACTAAGACGCATTCAGAGAGAAGAGAATGTGGCCCGAGACCGAGCAGACAGCCAGCGAGCAGCTGCTGGTGCTCTACGGGACACAGAGCGCGACAGACAGCAAGCGCAACTAATAGAACAGCTGATCAGACGGACAACACCCTCTCCCTCCGCCAGAGGCTCCAGGAACTCGTCTAGACACACCTCCAGGGCGGCATCCCCTAGCCGAGTAAACAACCCTGAACTTGACCAACAGACGAGGTCTATACCCCCCACAGACCACCTCCCCCCACCGGTCCAAGCGAGACCTAGCAACCGGGAAGGAGCAGCATATCCTGTGGAGAGGCTAAACCAGAGACTACAAGCACTGGATGACCTAACTGAAGACGAAGAGGAAGAGGAGGAGAACCACGCCCGATGACAGCACAGTACTCTACCGGACCAGGAGGTCCGGTACAGCCCAGGCTATACTCCCGCGGAGCTGCGCTACAGACCCCCGACTCTATACACGGGTGAGCACGACGCACGACCCGCACCGAGGAACAGCACCTGGACAAGCGGGCCATGGTACACTGCCGGTACCAGCCCATACCAAGGAGCGGGAGGAGACTCGCCTAGGAGGCCTCTCCCCCAACGCTCGCCGATGTATCCACAGTCAGCGTCATACATTGGCACGCCTATGGTACCCGACTTCACCCAAGAGAACCGGGCCCAGTATACAGAACTCTGCATGTGTCTGGAGACCATGTTGGTGGATGTATTGGATGAACGCCATAAATACGCCATCCTACTGAAGCACTTAAAGGTACCCCGCGCACATAATATAGCGCTCGCCTACGCGACTTCCACCACCCCATACACAGCAGCGCTGGTAGCATTGGACCAGAGGTATGGGCACATATGGGATTACGTGATCCAGGAGATCCGACACATCGACCGCTTACCCCCAGCAATAGACAATCGAGCACTGGACGACCTGTCCATCAGAGTGCAGTCCCTGGTAGGGATGTTGGGAGCGCAGAGAGAGAAGGGGAGGCATGAACTTTACGCCAACTCAAATGTGGAAAGGATCTTGGAGAAGCTGCCGCCCGCTCGACAGGAGCGTTTTAGGCGACAGAGGGACCACCGAGACCCGAATGGCCCCGAACCGAACCTCCTCGATCTAGCAGACTTCCTGGCGAGAGAAGTCAGCAGCCTACGGCTAGATACATTCGGACGGAGCACCCCTGGCTCCAGAGAAGGAACCAGACGACTAAATGATGGAAGAAGATCGGTGACTGTGATGCACCAATCGGAGTCAGTACCGAGCAGCAGGAGCCACAGTACCCCCTCCAGAACGGAGAAGTGGAAGATAGTGTGCCCCTACTGTGAGAAAGAACACTGGCTAGCGCAATGTGACTCCTTCCCCAAGCTGAACGCGGAGGAAGCAAGTCAATGGATAAAGTCCAACAAGCGCTGTTTTCGCTGTGCGCGCTCACACATGGCAGCCGAATGCCGCTTAAAGAAAAGGTGCACCAAGTGCGATGGAGCCCATCTGGACATACTTCACGACAGTAACAGACGGCGCCCTTCACCCGCACCATCCAGCAGCAAAGCGAGCGTCATGTACATCGATCCCGCCAGCAGCAGTGGAGCCCGAGTACTCCTAAAAGTGGTGCGTGTGACACTAAGCAACCAGAATAAAGTCCTGGACACTTACGCCGTCCTCGATGACGGGTCCGAGAAGACCCTTCTGCTCGCCTCCGCTGCGGCCCAGCTAGGGCTGCGGGGAAGCGAAACCCAAATGACAATTCGGACAATAAGACGAGATTTGAAGACGATAAAGGGCGAGAATGTCTCATTCTCTATCGCAGCAAGCGGCCAGCCTGAGCGACGGTACCAGATTACAGACGCTTTCACCAGCCAAGAAATAGGACTGTCGCGGTACACATACCCCGTCGCCAAGTTGATGGAGAAATATGCACATCTGCGCAAGTTACCGATCCCGCTCATAGACAATGCTATGCCGACCCTGTTGATAGGCTCCGACCATGCAGACCTCATTGTCCCGATAGACCGGGTTCATACCGGACCCCGAGGCTGTCCTGCAGCAGTCGAGACCCGTTTGGGATGGACTCTCCAAGGCCCGCTCGCCAAATCTCTCAACCGAAGTACAGCCACTAGATGTCTCCACTCCCGAGTCATAGAGGGAGAAACCGCACTCCTGCAACACGTAGAGCGGCTATGGACCTTGGAACAAATGCCCTTTAAGAACGGAAAGAAAGACATTCGCTCTAAAGATGACATTTACGCCATTCACCTCCTCGAGACAGGGACCAAGAGAGTCCCGGTCAACGGCGTGTTGAGATACGCCACGCCACTCCTGCGGCGAGAAGGAATGCCTACTTTCCACGCCAAGACAGACGCCACAGAACGGTACCTGCTGAACACGGAGCGGCGCTTAGCCAAGAACCCCGCCCAAGAGAGTGTATACCGCGCTGAGATTGAGAAGCTCATCACAGCGGGACACGTCACAAAGATGGACATTAAAGAGGCTGACCAGACCACTGAATCGTGGTACGTGCCTCACCACAAGGTCCATCACAACGGTAAAGACCGCATAGTATTTAACTGCAGCTACCAGATCGGATCCCAAAATCTGAATAAAGAGTTACTGCCCGGTCCCACACTCGGCCCCTCCCTACTCGGCGTTCTACTCCGCTTCCGCCAGGAAAAGGTGGCCATCAGCGGGGACATTAAAGGAATGTTCCTGCAGGTGAGACTAGTAGAGGCGGACAAGCCCCTGTTACGGTTCCTATGGAGAGAGAAGCCAGGAGATGAGCACCCAGCCATCTACCAATGGGAAGTCCTCCCCTTCGGAACGACGTGCAGCCCCTGCTGTGCTACATTTGCACTACAGAAACATGTAGCAGAGGACCCAGCAGCGGACGAAGAGGTCCGACACAGCGTAAAGAACAGCTTCTACGTAGACAACTGTCTACAAAGCCTTTCAACCCAGGAAGAAGCCGAGGCTCTCCTGATTAAACTCCGCGCCTCATTGATCAAAGGTGGCTTTGATCTCAGGCAGTGGGCCAGCAGCGATCCGCAAGTACTGCGCAGCCTCTCCTCCGAGGACAAGGCAGCCAGCAGCGAGACCTGGATGGCTACAATCCCGGGAGAAGCCCAGGAGATGACCCTGGGATTGGTGTGGCGATTCAAAACAGATTCGCTTCACTACAGACACAAGCCCCTGACTACGGACCAGGGAAGGCCGGCGGCGGCGCCGACCACCAGACGGAGTGTGTACACAACACTCGCCCGACAATATGACCCGCTAGGATGTATTCTACCGTACACCACCAGGGCAAAAATGATTGTACGAGCATTGTGGGACAAGGACCAGGGCTGGGACGACCCCATTCCCGCACACCTTGCATCCACCTGGAGAGAGTGGGAGATGGAGCTCCACTCACTCCCAGGCGTTAATATGCGCCGAAGCTACTTCCCACCCACGGTGAGGCCAGAGACATGTAAAATGGACTTACACGTCTTCAGTGACGCCTCAGAGGTCGCATACGGATCAGTAGCCTACTTGCGGGCCCAAGACCAGGGGGGAGAGATCTACACAGCATTTGTCCTCGCCCGCTCGAGAATAGCCCCACGCAAGCAACAATCTATCCCACGTCTAGAGCTCTGCGCAGCCCTAGCCGGAGCGCACCTAGCCACGCTCATCCAACGGGAGCTCACCATACCGGTGTCTAGAACAATCCTGTGGTCAGATTCCACGACGGTACTCGCCTGGATCAAATCGGACTCATGCAAGTACAAAGTCTTCGTGGGAGTCAGAGTCACCGAGATTCAAGACTTAACCGAAGAGTTAACCGGAGAAACAGAGTGGCGCTACGTTGATACAAAACAGAACCCAGCTGACGTCATCACCCGGGGGATGCCCCTGGATGACCTCACCCGTCACAATGCTTACAGTGACGGCCCCGCATTCCTAAGACTCCCGGAAGGACAGTGGCCCATGCCTATCCCGAGGGAAGCAAGTCCAGAGGAGGTGGAAAATAAGAAGCCTGTGTTCTGTGGATTGAGCACTGTTATCTCCACCGACCCTAACATAGACGATTGCACGTCCATAGAGAGTGCACAACAAAGAACATTTCTGCGGTACCACCCGGAGTGCAAGTCCCCCGCTGATATGTCAGCAGCTAACTACGAGGAAGCAGAATTGCTTCTACTGCAGCGAGCCCAGAGAGACTCGTTCCCCGATGAATTGGCCTGTCTACAGGGAGGAAAGCCCGTCCCATCCGACAGCAGATTAATTCATCTGGCCCCCGAGAGCGACGCTCATACCCTCATCAGAGTGGGTGGTCGCCTACGCAGAGCCCCCAATCTACCGGATGACATTAAATACCCGATCGTATTGAACAGCCGACACAAGGTCACAGAGCTGATTATAAAGAAATACGATGAGGATGTACATCACGCAGGAGCAGAAAGAGTCTTCGCGGAAATCAGACGTCGTTACTGGATCCTACAAGGAAGAGAGGCGGTACGACGCTTCCAGCGAACATGTCTAGACTGCCGCAAGTGGCGCGCGCAGCCCAGCATACCAAGGATGGCTGACCTTCCTCCATGTCGCCTCCGAATCGGTGACAAGCCATTCCACTCAACGGGTATGGACTGCTTTGGCCCGCTGCACATAAAGAAAGGAAGAGGAACCGAGAAGCGGTGGGGTATTGTATTCAAATGCATGACCACCAGAGCGATACACATCGAGCTTCTCCCGACCATGAGCACAGACTCATTCCTTATGGCCTTCCGTAGATTCACATCACGGAAAGGAAGACCGTCTACCCTATTGTCCGATCATGGGACAAACTTCAAAGGCGGCGAAAGAGAGCTGAGAGAGAGCTTCCAAGCTATGGGCCCAGAACTTAAGACCCACCTCGCTCCAGCACAGGTTGATTTCCAATTCAACCCCCCAAACGCACCCCACTTCGGTGGCACTTGGGAACGAGAAGTGCGCTCCATAAAGACAGCCCTGTACGCAGTACTTGGGGCCCAGACTGTGGCGGAAGAAGTCCTAATGACAGTCCTCACGGAGATTGAGGGAGTACTTAACTCGAAGCCCCTCGGATATGTCTCCAGTGATGTGGCGGATATCGACCCAGTTACCCCCAACACACTCCTGATGGGGCGGCTAGATCCTGCATTACCCCAGACAATGTACCGGCCTGAAGAAGCGAACGGCCGACGAATGTGGAGGTACAGCCAAGTATTAGCCGACAAGTTTTGGAGCAGTTTCCTACTGCACTACCTACCGTCTCTACAGACCCGCCAGAAGTGGGTAAAGGAGAGAGACAATTTGACAGAAGGAACAGTCGTCATGATTATTGATCAATCACTGCCCAGAGCTATGTGGCCGGCCGGCCGCGTAAGCAAGGTGATCACCGGTGCCGACGGCAAGGTCCGAGCAGCTGAAGTGCTCGTCCAGGGTCGCACTTACACCCGTCCCGTGGCGAGGCTCATAGAACTGCCCCGACTCCCAGACACAATCGATGATGACCATGACCCTATAACCCTATGACTTTGTGAAGTTGACTGACCCCTACAGCAAACCCTTATGTGTAAATAGACAACGCGATTAATCTGTCTCTGTTTAACTGATTAGGTCTGGGACCAATCAGGGGGTGGCTGTTGTGAAGGGCCAGATTAAACCGAATATATATATTTATTTATATATATATATTTAATTGTATTTGTATATTCTCTAATATTCCCTGATATCCCTTGTATATTCCTTGTACAATATGCATTGAATATCCATTCTAGCCTACTGAACATCCCATAATAGTCTCCATTCTACTATTGGTCGAGACCTTGGTGCCAGGCTGCCATACCCCTCAGACCCAGTTCAAACGTACCGCTCCACATGTACGAACAAGTCCTAGTTCCGCGTAGGAATCTGACTACCGCACCACTAATGGGACTATTTGTTCATAGTGCGTATATATACTGCGCTACTAAAGTAGGACTTCCTTTTCAGTCCAGTTTCTTACCCTCCAATAGAGTCACAGACGTAAAGCCTCCCCGCGACGCCACGTGTGGGAGTAAGGCCAAGTTCGCCTACCATCGGTATTGAGACATCGTGTATATTAATATTTGAATAGTCATATTTGGCACTATATCGTCGAGTTGGACGTAGTCTATTAAGCTAATAATAGTCTGTTAATATATAGTGCTTCGTGCGGTGAGAATACTACCGTAGTCAGTACCCCATCGTTTCGGGCAGAGAACTGGCTGCTTATCCAGGGTGGTTGACCCCACGTGAAGCTGCACCCGAGGAGCCCCAGAGCCGACGAGCGAGTGGACCTGTATACCGGATTATTCTACCGACGACAGCCCGCCTTCCCAGGCACGGATTATGCTTTGTATACTTTGATTATTCCATGGATAAAGACCCCCGACACTGCCGTGTGTTGGAACCCCCCCCCCTGGAGAGGACGCAAGGTGAGGAGACGCTCTGCAAGACGAGGTCGCTTCACGTCTCTCCCCCGTGGACCGGAGAGAGCCGGCTCACAGAGAGTCCACCTGCTTTCATCTGTGGTCCAAGGATCGCCGGCGCATTGAACGGCACTACAGTGGGTTCACCTGGGATACCCTTGGCCGGATGAGGCAGCCGGATTCTACCCCCCCCCCCCCCCTCCTACTCCTGTCGGCTTACAAGCGACCGGATTAACCCCCCCTAGTGTGTCCAGTATATAATCATTAAAGTATCATTGCTGTTATTCCTTAAACTATTCCAGGTCGTATATGTACCACCTGCGCCTTCAGAGATTGGACATTCTCTATTGATATACCGACGAATACTCTTGCCATAAAAGTGCATACTAATTTCCATTCATAAATGTGATTGATTTGATTAAGTGCTTGCTCTACACACCATCGCTGTGTAGAAATAAATACCTATTTCTAATTCGTACATTTGTGTTGGATCCGTTTCATCTACGTGACAGTGTTCATCATAATATATTTATGCCGAGTACTGGGTGGCCGAATATTAAGTACAAAGGTAGTGGTAGTAAGTATCATATCTAGTAATACAGTCAGGGAATTGTACCCCTCAGTTACAATCAGGATTAGCTTGTTAGCTTACGTTAACGTTGTAGTGATTGGTACATAAACGTTAATTTCGGGCGATGTGGGCATAAAGGAATGGCGACGGTGCAAAGCATGTAGCTGCATTGGACTCGTTGTGAGAAGAAAAAAAACATCACAGACTTATTTCGCGTCTGTAGGCGCACTGCTGTGTTAACGCTGCTCTGTTTAACGCTGCTCTCTGTTTTCAAGAAAGTGAAACACGGAGTGGGCGGATATCATATGACTTGCGGAGTTGCTAGAGGGTTTTCAAAATAAGAGTATCATATTAACCTGAACGTTGCTAGCTGCCGGAGCCCAGATATTATGACTGGAGCTGCGCTTGGGGCGGCAATGAGACCTGCACAGGATTTTCAAAATAAGAGTATTGATATGAACTAGACGCCAGCTGGCGGGCAGACTCTTATTTTCAGCCGCCAGACGGTAAATCTACACGCATTTGGCGAATGGCGTGTAGTTATTTTGTTCCCTGGTAGTGTCTGTTGGCCCGTTTTCTAGATGTGATGTATGACACTGGATTTGACAACTCACAGATTTTCACTTTTGTATTAACAAAAAAAACAAGGGGCCGCAGGAATGGCATGTTGGTCAGTCGGTCGGTTCACCACTTTGGCCCAAGCTAGAACTTTATTATCTTGAAACGTAATGGCCAAATTGGCATGCAATTTGCTGTGAACATTCATGATCCCAAAAGGAAGAAACCTATTGATTATAGTATAACCCGATAACCTTTCCTTTAATCCCACCATCAGGCCAAATGTTAAAATTGGAGTGGCAACATGTATCTCATGACCCGTTAGATGAACAGTCACAAAACCTGCTGTGCACATTCATAACCCCTAGAGGAGAGACCTGTTTATTTTGGTGACCCCATGACCTTTCCTCTAGCGCCACCAACAGGTCAAACTAGAGTTTGGCCAGATTGCCATATAATTTGCTGGGAACATTCATGGCCCCTAGAGGAACCTTTCCTTTAGCGCCACAATCAGCGTCTTTGGGTTCTTGAAAAGCGCTATATAAATAAAATGAATTATTATTATTATTAATCAGGCCAACATTTTCAAATCTTATCTCCCGACCTGTCGTACAGTCACAAAATATGATGTGACCATTCATGACCCGGGGGAAATAAGGCTTTATGAAAAAAGACAGAAAAATGCTCATGAAAACGCGAGGCTCTAAAGATGGCAAGGTTGGTCAGTCGGTCGGTTCAACCACTTTGGTCCAATGGATGTAAGGAGCAGCACAGCCTCGAGGGGCTTCTAGAGTCTGTATTCTTTTTCTTTAGATCTGTTTTTAGCATCTGTATGGATGTCACAAACTCATGCAGTAAACTCGTTCACTTACACACGACACGGTTAGCCACTTCTGCTAACTTTCTGATCTATTTATAACTGAATCAGGCTATGTTACATTTTGTTACTGTGCTCAACATGTTTTTTTTCTCTCTCTCCCCAATGCAGTCATTGCCCCGGCTGGGCAGACACAGCCATGACTCCCCTGACTCCGACAACTCTCCCCTGGATGTGGTGGTCAGCTGCTGCCCCTCCAGGTAACCTGGAGGCATGATCCAGGAGGCCACGCAGGTGACGACTTGAGATGGACTTGAAAAGTGAGGTTTTCCCAACTCACACACCACTGATGGCTCAGGGAACATAAGATGGACTGGCATTAAAAAGTGACGTTTCCCCAACTCAAATCACTGTGCCAGCTCAGGAAACAGCCCAGTCGCATCCTCAGAACACGCAGACTTAAAACCACTGTTTGGTAGTGTTACTTTTTTAAACCATTAAAGCAGGATAGCGCAGAGGCATAGACCTGGACGGTCAAACATGCCCAAGCCAAGGGCCGGACCTGGGCCCCCGCCTCAGGACCTTTTTGAATTCTCCCTGGATGGGGAGGAGGCCCAGGTCCTCTACATACGGAGGAAACCCGTAGAGAGCGTGTCCCCTCTGAGTGAGTACATCCAGACCGAGCACCAACAAGGGGGTCTCTACTCCCTGCCCCCCTTCGACAGCCTGGACCCCTCCAGAAGAAACTTGCAGAAGAAGAGGAGAACGAAGTGTGGGGTGTGTGTCCCCTGCCTGTGCAAGGAGAACTGTGGCACGTGTCAGAACTGTCTGAACCGCAAGATTGGAAAACAGATCTGCAAGCTGCGCAAATGTGACCAGCTGAAGAAGAGGAGTGAATGGGAGGTGAGTGAGGTGTAAACATGAATGGAAGGCTGTTTTGTTGTATGTATGTATTGTCATCATACAGCACAAGTACAGTACAATATATATATATTAGGGATATTCAAACCTTTATTTTATTCTCGAAAAGGACAATTGAGGTCACCCTCATTTTTACAATATAATAATACTAAATAATAATAACTCATCTCTATAGCACCGTCCACACGTGGACCGCTGCCCAAAGTGCCCCACAGCAAATAGGGTAAAATGAACATGGGCATAAAATTTGCATACAGTTGACAGAATAAAAGCAATGCATGAAGTGCAGACATAAGACAATAAAAGTAGTGCAATGTAGAAAGTGCAGACTAGGCATAAGAATAGGCATAAAATAAGTACAATAAGTCGAAGGCATGTGAAACTCCCCCCCTCGGAACAGCCAGTCCCCCAAACACCCCACACATCAATCCCCACCACATCCCCGTCCAAGACACCCCCCCCCCCCCCCCCCCCCCGATAAAGCACGTCATGACCGAAGGAAAACACAAACAGCCTGTGTGCCACTCACACCGCCATGCACGGCGATGGGAATGCCCCCCCCATGGGCCACAGCATCTCCCCCGGTCCTGGCGGCGTCAATACTTTTACCAACGGATTTCCAGTTCCGCGTGCGCGTTCTGCGATCTGATTGGCCACTGACGTTTCTGGTCGTGTGACGTGCCTGTTTCTAAACCGGTTAAGCTTAAGCACTCTTTCGAAGTTGGTTAAGGTTAGAGTTTGTCTTAGAGCAGGGCGATAGAACACCAGCCCTGATTCCAAACTCTAACCTTAACCAACTTCGAAAGAGTCGCCTAAGCTTAACCAGTGATAAACTAGGCGTTAGGTAGTTTGCATGCCGTTCGAGGAGGAAATGGACAAAGACACAGGCGTCACACGATTGGGCGCACATGTCACGTGACCAGAAACGTCAGTGGCCAATCAGATCGCACCAGAAACGTCAGTAGCCAATCAGATCGCAGAACGTGAACGCGGAACTGGAACACCGTTGGTAAAAAAATAGACGTGTCCTGGCGACCTTGCCACCACGAGGAAACCAGCGAACCCCATATAGGTAAGGGATATATTTATAGTATATACGGCTACGTAAAGTATATGCAAGTATATTCAGACAGATGTGGATAAATATATATATATACGGTATATACAGTACATGGCTATCATATTACAGAGTCATAGGGTAGACTATAGTTTGAGGTAGGTCATTATGTAATTATGTTATGTAATGTATGTAGTGTAAGGTTGACAGTAATGGCAGTAGATAGGTATACATTGAGTTCAGAGTTTGTATATAGTATGTATAGTATGTTAATAAAGGAAGGCAACACCACAACACAACATACATCTAATTTATTTGAGCCTCAGGCAAACATATATACGTGTCAGTAGTACGGTTTGGAAATAGCAACACAGAGCGAATATTTCTGGTTTGAATAAGTCTGGATTTCAGGATTCACTACAGCAAAATGTTAGGGCAATATTTCTGAAACCGATGTGGGATTTCAATCTGTTGGCTCCCAACTTCCGTTTAAAAAGATTTAAAATATTGATGACCTAATTTATATCCTGAAACATGAAATATCAGTGCAGAGTTGCTATTTCCAAAACCGACCCATGGCCCAACTAAATTGGATATATTATTTCTAGGGTTGTCCCGATCAAGTGTTTTTATCCCCGATCCTGATCCTCATTCGAGTAATTTAATATTGAGTATCTGCCGATACTGAGTCCCGATCCAATATTTGTATTTTCCTAGATAATAGAGCTGCACAATTGCACACTTCAGGTATATTAAAGTTAGTAAAAACCAATCCAGTGTAGGTAAGATATGCTTTGTAATTGAATAGCTCTGCTTAAAGAAAATGATTGCCTATACATCACAGCTTTCCCTTAATGTATTCTTTAACAAATAAGGATCAGAATTTGTAATATAGTAACATTGAGAGCTATGAGAGCCAGTGTGCACTTTTCTACTGTCCCTCAAGATTTATTTTCTTCTTAATCTCTCTGAGGAGATTTACAGACCAAGTCCCTTCTTGTTTATGATGTTCATCCAGCTACTTGGAAACAAGACGAAGCTCCACTCCGACTACTGTCTGGGTCCGCGCCTGGCATTCCTCAGCTGTCAGGTCCTGACATGCATCTCCCCATAGGCTGGCGTTGAGAAGCGTACCACTCAATCCCACTGCTCAAATATATTCCATATGCCTTAGGAAAGTTTAGTTTGCATGGGTGAATAATATATACATTACTGAACCCCCAGTATAGCCAGTAGACAGATTTAAAGATACCTTTTTTTTCCTGCTTCCTAAATGTATCTAACGCCATTGATATTTTAGGGAATGATATAGGGAATGATAGGAAAATGGGACTCTGAGATTTGCTTGGCTTTCCTGGGGATATGGGTCCACTTTGTGGTTTGGGTTGTTATCACAGAAATAAAATGTTACTCATATCAGTGTAAAAGCTCAAACAAATATATCCATGAAATCCACAAAAGTCCACAAAATCTGTCTCCCATTCATTGTCAAGCGAGAAGCTTCAGGCTGTAAATCTTAATGAATTAGCCTTAGTTCTGTCATTTTGAGCTTTAAGGATTGGTTATTTATTATTTATTTATGTGTTTAGTTTAGTTAGTTAGTTCACAAATGCTGGTTGAAATGTCCAAGGTTAAAGGAAAAGCACAAGTGTTATTTCCATTAAGGAGATGCCTTACGTATAGCTTATCAACACCTTAACCATACATTTACCAAATACCGTAATACAAATGTAGTAATACTATGGCTGACCTGAATGCCTCGAAGCCCCTGAAGCTTCAATCACTGCCATGGTAATTAAAGCCAAAATTAAGATTTGAATGCTTTGTTATTTTTTTTTACCACTTAAAATGTGCCTACATCAGCACCACAGTTTATCCAAATAATATTCCAACATTCACTTTGAAAACCAGTTCTTCTTAGACAAGGACATTAGTCAGGAGAACTTTCAGAGCTATCTACCCCATAGCTCTCATCTGTCCGTCACATTGAAACTTTGCATGCAGGAAGAACGAAACTTTGATGATTCACTGATACTGAAGCTTTGAATCCCAAACAATGGACAACCCTAAATAATACAAAGTCAACGTTGCCCAATAGCAGCATGCATTATCTACTTTGGATAGGAGTAATATGCGTCTACAAGTATGCTCCCGTCTGAAGTTAGTATATGTCTTAACTTGAAGCTGTACCAGGTAAAGGGATAGTCCATATTTTTAAGAAGCTTATCTGAATTGCTACTGGCTTTTCAGTCCATCCAAAAAGCACCTGCACCATTGTTTTGCTTTTTGAGATATTGCAGAAAAGTATTAGTATTAGTTAGTATTTATTAAAATATCATCTTGCTAAAATTATAGCGGATGTCAATCAGGGTCATGAAGCATGAATATTAGATTAGATTAGATTCAAATATATTGTCATTATACAGCACAATTACAGTACATCGAAAATAAGTTTGGCATCCAACCAGAGTGCTTAGGTGATTGATATTACCCTCGTTTGTGACCAAAAAAAACTATTGATTTAAAGCAATAATCTCCAGCAGTAGATACTCCCACCTTGCTGGTGATCATGGGTTGTTCTATTATCTTCAGTCACATTGGCTCCATGGAGCCCATTTGGAGCTTCTATCTGCTGTTGAAAAGAGTTGAACGACAACTTTCAAAGTTAAATTAAGTTAGTTATCTTTATTTATTATCAGGCAAATTTCACATATACCTGAAATCCATCCTGAAATCTGCATGTAAAAACTCTGGGGAAGATGGCAAATAAGTTAATTTCACATCACATCCTTTAAGCAAGCTATATTCTGTAATATGTAATGTAAATAATATCACAGAACATACCGACAAAGCCTGTGTGTGTGTGTGGATTGGGATATAAACATCTAGCCCTGATCATGGGTAGAATTAAACCAAGAACAAAACTGTGACCCACGGCGCCACACTGCGTGTACCTGATCTGCGTATGTGTTTGATTAAAATGTCCGCTTGCACGACATCTGCAACATCTGCCCGCACGCCGTCCCCCGTGGAACAACATCGGCGAGGGAGTGAGTGATCTGCCGCGCATACAGCCCTCCAGCGGCAGTCCCTGCACGCCGTGGGAACAAAACGTACAACCTTTGGAGTTACTATAAAGACTCGCAGCAGAGTCAATAGTGTGAGTTTTCAGCGACACAGGCTGTGTGTGCAGTCAGTGTTACCAAGCGAGCAGCGGTGGGAGAATTCCTCCTGCTCCCTCCGGAGCGTCCTCTGACCTCTGAGGCCTCACGTGGGGGTGGGGGTTGACCTCGGGCCATGGCCATGCAGGGACGAGAGGAGGGAGGATGTGAGTGTGAGCTTGCCTGCACATGGACCTGTGGGTGGGTGTGGGTGTGGGTGGGTGGGTGTGTGTGGGTGTGTGTGTGTGTGTGTGTGTGTGTGTGTGTGTGTGTGTGTGTGTGTGTGTGTGTGTGTGTGTGGTTGTGTGTGTGCATGCGTGTGTGCGTGCGTGTGGGTGTGTGTGTGTGAGATAAGACAAAAGACGACCTGCATGTGCATGTGTACGCACGGGCGTGCACTTGTGTATTAAGGTGTGAATGTGAGTGCTTTGTGTGCACTTTGGGTTTTGGTCGTGGGGGAGGGGTTGCAAGTCAAAGAGCAGGTCAGGAAAATGCAATAAATAGCCAGCAGTGTGGAGGAGGAGGAGAGCAAGAAAAACTAGCTTTACTTATAGACACAGCCGAGGGAAGGAGTCAACTGCCCCCTCCGCCCTGTCGTTAAGACGGTCCAGATTAGAGGGGTAATGGAAGACGAGGACAAGTCAGTGGGGGTGGGGGGGGGCAAGGACACCTGAAGCCCTGAGGATGAGGCGGGGGAAGAGATCCCATATAGGAAATTAAAGCTTCCTAATGCACTGTCCTGGGACCTGCGATCCATCATTTGGTGGTGACACATATGTTTTGCATTTGAGCTGTGCTAATTTTAAAGATACATTAAAGATAATTTTTTTTTGATTATTCAAGTATGGCTCTAAATAGTATCTGTATGGTATCTGTGGCACTGAAAAGGCTTTACAACACAATGAGAAGCATTCCTACAAAAAGTTTTTAATGTCCATAAAAGCAAGTTACAAACACATCCATTGGCAGCGGCTGGGTGGCGCAGCGGACATTGCGCTCGTCACCAACGCAAGAGACACCGGTATCGAATCCGGCTGTCAGCGTTGCCTCCGGCTTGGGCCGGCCGTCATACTGACTCATTTGGCAGAGTCAGCGGGAGGAGAGTCGATGGGTGGTAGTCTGGTCGGTCAGGGCTCCTACAGGTCGGTCAGGGCGCCTGCACAGCAAAGACAGGAAAATGGCGGGGGTAGTGTGAGCCTCCGACACGTTACTCCTCGCCAATGAGAGTCCGCGCTGGTAGGTGAAAAGATGTGACTGGCTGCCTCCACATGTATCGGAGGGGACATGTGATGGGCTTCTATCCTCCCTACGACCGGCCAGTGGGGGGCACATGCGAGCAACGATCAGGACGCCTGTTATTTATCTACAACAGTGTCATTTCTGGTCATGTGACATGTACGCCCAATCGTGGGACGGCAAGTTTCTACACTGGTTAGGCTTAAGCGCTCGTTCGAAGTCGGTTAAGGTTAGAGTTTGTCTTAGAGCATGGCGATAGAACGCCTGCCCTGATTTCGACGGTTAAGTTTAGGCACTCTTTCGAAGTTGGTTAAAGGGGAACTCCAACATTTTGGGAAATTAGCTTATTTAACATCTTCCCTGGAGTTAGACAAGAAGATACATACCTTTTTTGTCTCTGTGTGTGCATTTAGCTTTGGGAATAGACGCTCCGTTAGCATAGCTTAGCTTCATCACTGGAAGTGAGGCAGATCCGTAGCCTTACAGTGCCTTACAGTGTATTGTAAGGTCTGACATTGACCAAATTTGATATGCATGACCTTGGTTGGCTCTAGGTCAACTCCTGAAAAGGGGGTCAATGTCAGACCTTGCAATCAAAAGTTAGGGGGCGCACTGAAATTATGGCAAGGGTTATTAGCCCCCTAACTTTTGATTGCAAAGTCTGACATTGACCCCCTTTTCAGGAGTTGACCTAGAGCCCACCAAGGTCATGCATATCAAGTTTGGTCAATGTCAGACCTTGCAATACACTGTAAGGCACTGTAAGGCTACGGATCTGCCTCACTTCCAGTGATGAAGCTAAGCTATGCTAACGGAGCGTCTATTCCCAAAGATAAATGCACGCACAGAGACAAAAAAGGTATGTATCTTCTTGTCTAACTCCAGGGAAGATGTTAAATAAGCTAATTTCCCAAAATGTTGGAGTTCCCCTTTAAGGTTAGAGTTTGAGTAGAGTAGAACGCCAGGTGCTTTGCAGGCTGTTCGACGCGGAAATGGGCAAAGACACAGCTCGTCATGCTATTGGGCGCACATGTCACATGACCAGAAACGTCAGTGGCCAATCAGATTCGCAAATCGCCGAACTCTGTTGTAGAAAATATAGACGCGATCAGGACAGGGGAGGGAGAATTGGCACGAGAGGTAAATTGGGATGGGAGAAAAATCACAGAAAAAAGGAGGAGAAAAAGTAGATACAAAAAAAATAAAAACACATCCATTGGCAGAAGGCGAAAAGGCCTCCTTTCACCATTCAACACACTAGGGTTGCCGCGGCGATGTGGAATTTCCCACGACTAATAAACTCATAACAACACTGGTGTCTACCAGTGACTCCAGACATTTTACATTAGGGCTTGTATCCATATAGCGTCTTCCATATAGCGTCTTGTATCCATATAGCGTCTGCAAAGGGGCGAATCGCGATGCCAGACAATAGGAATAAATAACAAATATACAATAAAACGCAAAGGCGCAAATAACAAATAGATAACGGTTATCAAAAGTAACAATGCTAGTCTATCATACAACGGCGGTTGGTGATAGTGTAAACTATGGATGAGTCGGTCGCAGTCAACCAGCACCTGCTAACGGGTCGGACTGCCGGGGAGCACATGGTCATCACGGGTTCAAATCTCTCGGTTACATTGGTGGCAGCGGTGGGATCTCACTTCCTTGTGTAATCTGTGAAGCAGGTTCGCGTACAATGGGGGTGGGATCTCAGTGCCTTAACCCCTGGGATAGTGCGCGCGGGTACGAAAGAACGTGCAAGGACGCACTCTCTCGGGGGGAGGACGTATGTAAACTATGGATGAGTCAACCAGCACCTGCTAACGGGTCGGACCCTTTAGCTCAGCTGGTTATTGCGGCTGCCTGTGGTCCTATGGTCACGGGTTCAAATCTCTCGGTTGCAATAGCTACACTGTTTCCATAGATACAAAACTCATGCACAGCTTTTTTCTTTTTTCTCTCTCACCGCAAGCGATTCATCCCAGCGTCCCCCAGCACCCCGCCAGCGCTTTTCCCCCGCCAGTAAAGAAAGCTATATGGACACTGTGGCTAGATTACTCTGCTGTGTCTGTCCATCTACATCTGTTTTTAATTCATTTTCAATGATTAGTATCCATTTGTTGGACAGAGTTCAGATTAGGTTCTAATGTAAAAAAATAAGTACAAAAAGTTATACCTTCCGTCACTTTTCTATCTGTTCTTCGATGGACAGATTCATGTAGTGCATTGATCACATGCTGTGCAAACATACTTTTGCTGGTCTGGACTGGTCACAGCCTAGAACACACCTGGTTTTTAAATGAAGGCTTGGTTGATCAACTAATCAAGAGACTTGACTTGACTTGACTTTATTTTGACAATATATATATAAGTAACATGTGACGGAAGCACAGTCTGGAATACTGCCAAGGAGAGACACAAAAAAGCTCAGAGCTTATTTCCATTGTGGTCCTTGTAGGAGGAACGAAGTGTTCAGACACGCATCATACAGACACCATGAAGACACATCACAACACATCACATAGACATAACATAGACACATGAAAACATGTAGAAGTCACCGCAGAGACTCTGGGATCGAATCCAGCTGTTAGCGGGTGGGGAGCCGGGTGGGGTATGATGTGTCCTGGTCGTTGTAAAACTGTGACCCCTAACCTGCATTAAAGGGGAACTATTTTACTATTTCTTTCACTATTTGGGCACTTTTACACAATTCCTGTGAGTCTATGGAACACCTCTGTAATTTTGTATTTTTTTTAATTCATTGTTTTGTATTTCTAATCAAGTCCTCAAAAACAGCATTTTTCTACCTCAAGATCTTAAGCCGTTTTGAGCCTGGGCTCCAACCACAATGGTAAACCACTGCCTCGCCTGAACATTATCATGCAGCGGTGTCTCTCTGACATCACAAATCAGCACATTTTCAGATGACTCAGTTCAGTGAGGGTGAATATTGTGAGAGGAGAATTGGAAGAATGCGCCAATATGAGAATTAGAGACATAGATCATATTAATATAAGTCCACATAGCTAGGAAACAATGCTAAACACTGAAAAAGGCCATTTATAAGATAGTTCCCCTTTAATTAACTCCTGACACACAAGACCAGGGAATGTCCAGTTACTGTTTAGGACATGGCCTACAAACGTCATCAAATAACTTTCAATAAAATGTACTATAAAAACGTGGGTGTATGAAGGAGTCCCCCTTCACAGTATCATTTGAACCCTTTCACTACCAAATGGTTAACCCTTTCACTGCGACACTACAGAAGGTTAACCCTTTCACCGCCACACTACAACGTTTTTTTTTAACCCTTTCACAACCACACTACAGACGGTTAATCTGTAGTGTGGCAGTGAAAGGTTAACCTTCTGTAGTGTGGCAGTGAAGGGGTTAATTTGATTCCATCCTCCTGAGATATTTGACTGAGACGTGTCTTCAGAGGCAGAGAGGAAAAGAGAGGCTAACATTAGCTGTTTGTGTAGTACTGAGCACCCTAATTGTAGCCATTGTCTATCCCGAGGCTCCTATTGTTAAGAAGACTCATAGGATGTTTATGGCTGCCATATTTCAACCCCTGTGAACTCTGGGGGAACTCTCGCCCTAGGCAGCTATGCCAGGGGGGGTCGTCACCACCACCTTTTATTCAGTATTCTTCAATATTTAGTCAGTCATGCAGAGTTTTGTCCTGACACTTTGGATTTAATGTTATTTTAGATGTTTCTGTTCAAATAAAATCTTATGTCCAAACAAATGCATGCAGTTACATTGTCCAATTACCTATATTTATAACTTTTTGGGTGGGGTTGCGAGCATGGGGATTATTGGCTGGGGAAAATGCTGAGTGGCTGGTGACTTTGGAAAACCACTAGCCACAGTGGCTGGTGAGCCAAAAACTGAATGTCAAGCCCTGGCTGTGACGTTTCGAGCACACGGCTCTTCCTCAGACTTCTCTGCTCTGTGACGTTTCGAGCACAAGGCTCTTCCTCAGACTTCTCTGCTCTGTGACGTTTCGAGCACAAGGCTCTTCCTCAGACTTCTCTGCTCTGTGACGTTTCGAGCACAAGGCTCTTCCTCAGACTTCTCTGCTCTGTGACGTTTCGAGCACAAGGCTCTTCCTCAGACTTCTCTGCTCTGTGACGTTTCGAGCACAAGGCTCTTCCTCAGACTTCTCTGCTCTGTGACGTTTCGAGCACAAGGCTCTTCCTCAGACTTCTCTGCTCTGTGACGTTTCGAGCACAAGGCTCTTCCTCAGACTTCTCTGCTCTGTGACGTTTCGAGCACAAGGCTCTTCCTCAGACTTCTCTGCTCTGTGACGTTTCGAGCACAAGGCTCTTCCTCAGACTTCTCTGCTCTGTGACGTTTCGAGCACAAGGCTCTTCCTCAGACTTCTCTGCTCTGTGACGTTTCGAGGACAAGGCTCTTCCTCAGACTTCTCTGCTCTGTGACCAGGGCTTGACATTAACACCCGCCAAATGTGGGTAGAATTCCGCAGTGGCGTGTAACTCCGTCACTCTTACCAGCCACTTTGGCGGTGACCTTTTGGTAGCATTTTCTATGAAGAAAAATAATTTGTAGTTAAATGGATAGACATAGTTTTTGCTAGACGTTCACAGAAAGGTAGATAAACTAACTGCGTTCTAATTTATGCCAATAACATTCAGGTTTGTGGTAGATAATCCAGAGAAACAAGATGAATAAAAAAGTTAATCCACAAGTAATTTGATTGACAGGAGCTGGCTTGAGCTGGGTAGTGTCGTTTTTCGAAATTCCAACGGCATTCAAAAGCGCTGGGTCTATATTCGCCTGTTTCCAAATACATTTCCAAAACTCATATTTCACTAATAACACTTTAACCTATTGGTAAACAAACATATTGCTGAAAATATACACTATGAATGCTGTTTTGACAGGGTTAGGGTATTTACTAGGGATGTCCCGATCGCCTTTTTTTGCTTCCGATCCGATCCCGATCATATGATTTTAAATATCTATCGATCCGATCGTTTCCGATCCGATCTTTCACATTAGTAATCAATTTTGACGCATTTTTGTCAGAAACTGGCAGAGTGAGACAAGCCCATCTGTTGCCTATATCCGGGGCGCGAGCGCGGAGGCGTTTGTTATTACATTCACCCTGAGAAATGTGCTTCTGCTTCATATGAGAAATATTAAAAGTTTCAATATATGTTTGCACATTAGTATACATTCAGTGTTCGACTTACGTAATGGTCCATTCTGGTCTGAAACGCCGACGATAAAGTCACGTAACGTTATCCTCCTGTTGAAAAGTTAGTTTGAAAACTTCGCCTCCAGCCTGCTGCTTCATGAGTTTTTCCTCCACGCGGAATCTCCTCCTTGCAAACATTGCAACTGGCTTGACTTTCTATTTTTAAATGCTTAGTTCCAAACCTCTGACATTAAGTCTAGCTGCTCAAGTCAGTGGATATTAACCGTGTTTCGGGAGCGACGTGTTGTTGTTGTGATGTGGTCGCGACTCGCGTGTAGCGTGTAGCGTCTAAATTAAAGGGAATGTTTGTTGCAACGGTGAAAATTAAAGGGGAATGTGTTTGTTGTGGATAATTATTCTGCTCTGTGTGACAATAAATACATTAATGATGATATATTATGTAATTTAAAACCAAAACTAAGGCCTCCGTATGAGTTTAAGACGTGGACATGGTCATGTTTGTTGAATAAAATTTTTTTTTTTTTGACTGCCGATTTTTATTATTATTTTTTCCCGATCCCCGATACTCTGAAAAGCACGTGATCGACGCCGATTCCGATCACGTGATCGGATCGGGACATCCCTAGTATTTACCTCTCTGCTGTGATGTTGTGCATTAAAGGAACACGCCAACATTTTGGGAAATTAGCTTATCGTCTTCTCCAGAGAGAGACAAGAAGATGGATACCAGTTTCCTCTCTGTGCGT